>NC_134098.1:30630017-30932650 GCF_000715075.1 Nicotiana tabacum
GACTAGGGAGTGGAGACCCTATGTCTAAAATAACATTAACTAGGGAGTGAAGACCCTATATCTAAAATAACATTAACTAGGGAGTGGAGACCCTATGTTGGAAAAGAGACTAGGGAGTGGAGACCCTATGTCCAAAATAACTTTAGCTAGGGAGTAGAGACCCTATGTTAGAAAAGAGACTAGGGAGTGGAGACCCTATGTCTAAAATAACATCAACTAGGGGGTGGAGACCCTATGTTGGAAAGGAGACTAGGGAGTGGATATCCTATGTCTAAAATAACATCAACTAGGGAGTTGAGACCCTATGTTGGAAAAGAGACTAGGGAGTGGAGACCCTATGTCTAAAGTAAAATCAACTAGGGAGTGGAGACCCTATGTTTAAAAAGAGACTAAGTAGTGGAGACCTTATGTCTAAAATAACATCAACTAGGGAGTGGAGACCCTATGTTGGAAAGGAGACTAGGGAGTGGAGACCCTATGTGTAAAATAATATCAACTAGGGAGTGGAGACCCTATGTTGGAAAGAAGACTAGGGAGTGGATACCCTATATCTAAAATAACATCAACTAGGGAGTGAAGACCCTATGTTGGAAAAGAGACTAGAAAGTGGAGACCCTATGTCTAAAATAAAATCAACTAGGGAGTGGAGACCCTATGTTTGAAAAGAGACTAAGTAGTGGAGACCTTATGTCTAAAATAACATCAACTAGGGAGTGGAGACCCTATGTTGGAAAGGAGACTAGGGAGTGGAGACCCTATGTGTAAAATAATATCAACTAGGGAGTGGAGACCCTATGTTGGAAAGAAGACTAGGGAGTGGATACCCTATATCTAAAATAACATCAACTAGGGAGTGAAGACCCTATGTTGGAAAAGAGACTAGAAAGTGGAGACCCTATGTCTAAAATAAAATCAATTAGGGAGTGGAGACCCTATGTTGGAAAAAGCGACTAGGGAGTGGAGACCCTATGTCTAAAAATAAAATCAACTAGGGAGTGAAGACACTATGTTGTAAAGGAGACTAGGGAGTGGAGACCCTATGTCTAAAATAACATCAACTAGGGAGTGGAGACCCTATGTTGGAAAAGCAGACTAGGGAGTGGAGACCCTATGTCTAAAAATATCAACTAGGGAGTGAAGACCCTATGTTGGAAAAGCGACTAGGGAGTAGAGACCCTAGGTTAGAAAAGCAGACTAGGGATTGGAGACCCTATGTCTAAAAATGTCAACTAGAGAGTGGAGACCCTATGTTGGAAAAGCAGACTAGGGAGTGGAGACCCTATACTACTATGATTTTGAATTTTCTTATTTTCTTTCTTTTCATCATATTTGTTTTTTTAAAAAAGAATGAGTAAAATGCGGGAAAGAATTTGGAGAAGGCTTCCCTTTATTGGAGTCATTGCGGTACAACTATTTTAGTCTCTGCGCATTTTTTTTTGGTTGCACCTACTTCTTGCAAGGTTGCCTTGGATTACACATGTTTCCTGTAGTTCAAACAAAGAACAATTTGTCAGTTTAAAACGGTGGTTGGTTTTGCGGCCTTGAGTGCTTCAGTCACTTAATCTCGGCCCGTCTTCTTTGATGGTACTTTTAACTGCAACTGGTTGTTCCCTGAACACCGACTTCATTTCTGGCCCCGGAGAACCCTTGGCTTTTCTAAAACTACATAGCTTTACAAGGGTCAGAGGGTCTCCCCTGAGTATTTTCATGAAAGACTAGCTGAGAAAATAAGGAAGATGGCTTCAACCTAAGTATAGTGACCTAAAGAAGAAATGATCTTGTAACAACAGTCTCACTACAATATTGTATGCACTTCATAAGAAAGTGTCACCTATCGTGACTAATGAACGGGAAGTAAAATCAAAAGTGATATTCGAGATCATATGGGTGTATGAAATTCCAATATGTGTGGGCACTAAGATAAGCCAAGTATTCATGCAACAAATGGCAGAACGACCAGGAAAAGTAATTGATTACATTTAAATACAACTGAGAAGGCATGAAAGAAAATCTATAGTGCTAGAAAATTAAAGGAAGGTTACGAGCAGTATAAATAGATAAGTTAGGTCATAAGCTAAAGTATGGTAGAGAGACAAGGTTTTAGGTAGATAGGAGTAAGGATAAAAAAGGTGAGTGAGAAGGTGACAAGAATAGGTAAGGCCTCGGGATTAAGCCCATCACAAGAATAGAGTTGATGGTTTCCGTAAGTTATAGAAAGTTCACTATAGCCTGAATGAACTCAAAGGTGTCTAAGACTAGGAGCATTTCGAAGAGATGGAATACTGCCATGGTAGTAGAATAAGGGTGTAATTGTGATAGATAAGAGGATGTTGTTTAGGCCTTCAATTGAGTAATGATTTAAAGAAAAGGGATTTCCTGAATTGCACAGGATTAGAATACCCCCCATAAGATGAATCACGTTGGGATGCTATGAAATACGTTTATTGAAGTATAGTATCGTCCCTAGGTGGATAAGACAAATAACTTATGATGTTCCCCGATGAGACGTGAGCCCTAGTGACAATGTATTACATAAGAAGTTTCAAGTTATCAGTGGTAGATTATAGACTAACATTAAGGTGAATCAACAATAGATGGATGGAAGTTCCAAAGTATGAGAGGAGATTAGGATGTCATTCTTTAGATGAATAATAATAAGGAAGCATTAAAGAACAAAGATTTATCCATATAGGATAAGCATCGAGAGAGTAGCCTGGAGTTGAGTAGCTGACCTCGGTAATAATAAACACAAGTAAGTGTTATGATATAGTATGACCTACCTAGATGCAGTAAAGCCATAAGTATAGATAACTGAGGCTATGAAACAAAATATAGCAATAATCGTAAATTCGACAAAGTACCGAGCGAATAACTTCAGTACACCTATAGATTCTCAGAGAGACAGCTTGTCATAATTGTGTATATGTTCAAAAAGTAAGGCCTAGAGATTGGCTAAAAGCTGGAGTAAAAAGGAGAGAAAAGTTGCATATGTGCAAATACAAGGACAGAGTCGTACAGGCTCCATGACAGAAGGTAGAAATAGTTATGAGATTGAAGGAATTCCGACCACAAGTCGTGGTGTGAGGAAGAGGCCTAAAGGGGAAAATGACTTGACCTTTAGATTTATTCACAGAATAGTTGCCTAGATGGAAAGGACAGTATTAAAAGTATTCGTAAGAGCTATAGGTTATGACACTGATAAGTGCATCAGTCAACATTCGAGGATGAATGTTCCAAAGGGGGGAATGATGTTATACCCCATGTTTTCGTACGTGAGAGTACGTCGTAGGTCAATTGACGTGTGCTCAGAAACGAGATCCTCTTTGAAATTATATAAAGTAAGTTATCATGTTACCTTGGGGGTTACTAATATTTAAGATCATGAATAATAAGAACCAAGAAGGTTGGAAGTCTAAGAAGCTAAACGAATCAAAGAAAATAAGTTTCGTCGAATGTCAACAAGATTTAAATGTTATAACATGTACTTTTGGGGTGAGATTAGGGTGCTTAACATGATAAGGAGGTTCTGTTATGAGTTATATTAGTTGTATGATAGTCTTGTGTTACGTTTTGAAGTCAAGCGAGTTGTGAAAGTAAAGTTGGCAAAAGTCATCACAAGTTACATTCATAAATGTGTTGAATTTAGGTCAAATATAGCTACGCGTTTCTCCCAATATACTTGTAATTATGGGATGATCTACATATCAAATTGAAGATAAACGAGTCTAGTTTTTAACACATTAAACCTTTTGTTGATACGATGCTGGAGTAGAGAGATATTTGTATTTTTGCGAGACTGCACAAGCAGGACCCTTGGGACCCACAAAGTCGGTGGAAAACTCCAGCTCTTATTTATGTCAATTATAACTCGTTTTAACTAATGTTTCTCAACAAAAGCAGTTCCTAAACCCTCCTAGATGCTCTCCAAGCAGTCTCCACGATTCTAGAGTGAAAACCAAAGATAAAAACATGAATCCAATGCTAGAAATCTCGTGGTGCTTGCTAGATCGTAGTTCGTCATCTTGTGGCTATTTTGGAGGGCTCTTTAAAGGTAAGTAACCTTAGATTTCGTGTTTTTCTCATTTATTAAGCTAAGAATCAGTCCCTACTTCATATATAGTAGAGTTTCAAGGAGAAATACAAGTGTTTACACACCAACTTGAACACAAAAGTTGATTCAAGAAGAGAATACAACTCCTATAGTGTTATGGTGTGTTTGAGGGTTGTTGTGAGCTACACCAGCTGGGGATTTCAAGTTTTATCTACTTCCTAAAGTATTTAAATCATGTTCTTTGTTTTTCTTAAGGTTAATCATGTGTTGGTTTAGTAGTTTGAGTGAAAACTCTACAAGATAGTAATTGACATGGCATAAGGAATCGTTATCTTTTCTGTGGGCTGTGTCGAGGCTATATATATAGTTTGTTGTGGCTGGAAATTATTATAAATAGCTTTATTATGTTATGGATGCTGTTGTTAATCCTATCTATGTGATAATTAATTTGATAGAAGAAGATAACATGAAAAACAAGAGGTTGACGATAAAAGTTAAGGTGCTAGGCGTGTGGACTATATTTGAAGATTATTCTTATGATGTTTCGAGCTTAAACTGATATGGTAAGCATAAGTATGATGTTATAGGCAGATTCATGGAAAATTAATTAGATTCAAACCATATTTTGTTAATCGTAAATTGAGCTTTCCGCTCAAAATGGTTGTTGAAGTAATCAGAGAGCTTATTGTGAATTATATTGTTGTTGTTTGGGTTGTTTGGTGACTTTTAGTAGTTTATGGGATGTAGTACAAACATGAGAGGTTTTGTCCATTTTCTTTTTGAATATTGTTTTCCTAATATGAGGGTTACAATGCTTATATGATGACGACGAAGTCAGTTTACTCATTGTAGAAGTAAGAAGATCATATTAAGCTTGGTTGATAATTGGATAGAAGATTTCAAAGGTATGTTAAGGCACTTACTTCTTTATTTTGGCATGATCTAAAGTGATATGAACGTAAATGATATGCTATTTCATAACGCATCTACTCCTAGCAACTAAGGTTGTCCATGTTGTTCTTTACTTATGAAGTTATTCTAAGAAAGTATGTATGATCCTTGAATCCTGTTGAGGTTCATATTGATGGTATGGATGTCCATAATGTTAATCGAAGGTGCGACGACCTTACATCAAAAGGTTTAGAATGTGATTCAGTGAGTCCAGCATGCATTATATATATGTATCTATTTTACTCTACCGAGTCGTGCTATAGTCGGCCGGGTACGGCACCTATTATGCAACCATGATCAGTTGGGTTTTATCGAGCCCCACGTGGCCGGGTACGATTCTACCGAGCCTTATAATGGTCGGGTACATTTTTACCAAGTCCTCTTCGAGGCCGGGTACGATATGATGATGATGATTCCCACAGAGGCGTATGTTTTTAAAAGTTTGTGTGTATATATATGTATCATGCATTTCATGTCAGCAACCCCCAGAGGCACTCAGATGTTATAGGTTATATCTTCTCAATCTCTCTTTACATTACTGTTCTTATTTATGTTTTCCTACCTTACATACTCGGTAATTTATTCATACCGGCGTCCTTTTTGCCTGGGGGTGATGCATTTCATGCCTGCAGGTCCCGATAGACAGGTTGACAGTCTTCCTTGTAGGTTATCAGCTCAACGGAAGGTGTTCGCGCACTCCACTTGCTCCGGAGTTGCCTATTTGGTCTGTATGCTTTAGATATGTATTGATTGGTATGGCGGGGCCCTGTCCCGACCTTTATGATGTTTATGTACTCTTAGAGGCTTGTAGACAGATGTCATGTATATGGATGATTGTTTGGCCTTGTCGGCCTATGTTTTGAGTGTAAAAATGATCATTTCGGCCTTATAGGCCCGTATGTCACATGTATAAATTTGTATATTATGTTGGGTCATCCTATGCCAAGTATTCCCTTATGTTTTATTCTAGTTATCTAACGACGGCCTTTCTGGATTATTTACCCATGACATTATGATAATAAAAATACATTACGGTTGTACCCGGTTGAGTAAGGCACCGGGTGCCCGTCGCGACCGTTCGGTTTGGGCCGTGTCAAGTACATGGGGTTATTTGTACTCATACTACACTATGAACTTCGTGTGCATATCCAAGTACATCTGGATGTAGTGATTTCCACATCCGTGTCGGTACCAGTATTTGGAGACTTCGAGGTAGCTGCTTGGCAGACCTTGGCTCTCTTCCTTTTATTTTCCTTAATTACTGCTCTATTGTCCAGACAGTAGTACTAAGGATTTGGTTTATAGTTTGATACTCTATAGTGCTCATGTACTCGTTGACAGTAGATTTTGGGATTGTTGTATCAGTATTGTTACTGTTTTCATTAGTTTATTATGATATTTCCGTTGCTAAGTTTATTAAATCATGTTTTATTCAGATACATAGTATTATGTGGTTATTAGCTTGCCTAGCAAGTAGTGTTAGGCGTCATCATGGCTCCGGTGGGAGTTGGGTCGTGATAGTCCATATTTACTTGCCAACCGTAAGAATCCGTTCATTCCATTAACATCAATTATAGGTCCGACAATATGTTTGATACTCAAAGTTGTATTGCATACCAAAACGACAATCAAGCATTCCTATCCCTCTTCATCCCAAGAAAACTACTTTCCATCATATTCAAACTTCCTAAGTATAGATGCCACCATCTCAAACGAATTACATAGACTTAGTCTTCTGCCTACCATATTCTTTCTCATCCTTCACTACAAAAAATGCTGCCTCTAATTATGATCCATCTCGGTAACACGCGAACGAATAAAGTACCACAACCTCCGAGCCTCCTCTAGGATCATCTCCCTCGAGCCATCGGCAATGGAGACACCGATTTGACCCCAAAGCCGCCACATACCGCCACATCTAATAACCGTTACTTAGGTACCATTTTCACAAAACCATGCCCTAAAGGAAAACAAATGAATACCACCATACCGACAAGCCTTAATACATTCAAACAAGGACGACAACACCACAACACAAACAAGACTTCCACCAAGTTTAGAAATATCAAGTCTAGATACTCTGCCAACCAAAACCTAAATATCCATAGTCCTCTTGCTTCTCCTCCACTAGAATTCAATTTCGAATCTCCCACGCATGAACCAAATAATCCTCCCCCCGAATCATTCACTGTCGCGACACATAAGCAAGCATCCTACCATTCACAGCAACACTGCGCGATAACAATGCATGATCATCACAACACACTGTGTATAACCTCGAAACAATGGGCAACACTAACTCTGGGCTGAAACGACAGAACACCCCTCCATAAGGCGACGATAATAATCCGCCCGCATATGTAAGGAAAGACATCCTACACCATATTTGTAGCATCTTCACAACTCGTTGGTGCCTAACTGAGATCGAATGCTTGGCATCGCGTAAGAATGAGTAGGAAGGAAATGAAGACATTAGCTTCAATGAAATCAAATCACATGAGGAGGAATCAAGAAAGAAAATTTCTCCTAATAGCCCTGTAGCCTCTCGAAGATAAGTACAGACGTCTCTGTACCGATTCACAAGACTCTACTATACTTGCTCATGACTCATGAGACCTAATAACTCATTTTATTATTTTGAAATTATGGGTTTTATTAAGTAAATTAATTAGGCGTACCAAAAACATGGAGATATAAATTATTAATAAAAACATAAAAGGAAAAGGTGACAATACTAGATAAATACCATAAACATCTACTAGGAATTCCTAAAACCTGGTGTCATAAGTGCATGATAATCTACTAGGAAGTACGATACTAATACGACATCTGTCTGGAATGTAAAATAAACATGACAAAATAAATGAATAAGATGGAGATTGCGTGTGCTGCGGATCGTAACATGGAATGCAGCTCACAGTAAAGTCCCCTCAACAGCTACGCACATGCATCCAAATGACCACCAAAAGTACGTGTCTCGGTACTTGCACAATCAGTGCAGAAGTGTAGTATGAGTATGTAAATCAAAGCGTACTCAGTATCTAGCCTAAACTCGGAGAAGTAGTGACGAAGGGTCGACATCGACACTTACTAGTGGTCCAATAAATCAGTACAATAAATTATAAATAGATATGAAACACAACGGTAATGATGAGCTAAGAAACTGTAACTAGCATAATCCTCCAACATAATGACAGTATGAACTCATCAAATATCATGTGTTATCTCAAACAGATGAGAAATATCATGTAAATGTCGAGTCTCAAATAAAAAGGGAATTCTCATGAATATTCGGACTCCTAGCGATATTACTCACGAATTATGTCGAGGTCGTACGGCCTGATCCATAACAGTTGTGTACATACACGTCCAAGGTCGTACGGCTCGATACATGGATGTATCTCAAATATACTGCTGAGGTCGTACGACCCGATCCATGATGCTATTTCATAGCACTACGAGGCATACGGCCCGATCCACGGGAATAGAGAAACTCTACCAACTACGGATCAAACAATTACAACACAAGGGTGGGCACATAAAGACAGCATAATTTTTACCAGCAATCAAGTATTCTGCCAAAACTCTAAAGGTAATGAAGCTCGGCCTAACGTAATCCCTAATCAAATTTTAATTAGAAGTTTAAGTAATTAAACTAATAAGTTGAGTTCAAATAATACAAATATTGCATGAAAAAGTCCTAAGTCTACCCGGACATAAATATGATTTTAGCTACATATGGGCTCTCGTCACCTTGTGCGTACATAGAACCCACAACTAGTAGAAAATAACAATTTAATACCTATGGGGTGGTTTGCCCCTGACAAGGTTAGACAAGAGACTTACCTCGCTCCGAATTCCGATAACCGGCTCCAATGCCTCTCTAGCTCCTCAACCAATGCCAAATGATACGAAACTAGTAAAACAATGTGCAAACCAATTAAAATATACTCCAATACTCATAATATAACAATGTATAACAATTCCCAACTCTACTCGAAAAGTCAACAAAGTCAATCCACGATCCCACGTGCCCGAATTCCGAAAATTCTCGAAGATAAATACTACCCATAATACCACAAACTCAAATATGTAATTTATTCCTAATTCCACGTCAATTTAGTGATCAAAATTCAAAAATACCAATTCTAGATTTTCTTCTAATATCCCACAATTTCTAAAAAATTTCATGTTTAAATCCATATATAATCTATGTATTTAACTTGCAACAAGTGGGAATAACATACCTCTGTGACGACCCGACCGATCATTTTATGTAATTGTGCCCTGTTACCCCATTTGATGCTTCACACATGTGTGTTTATGGTTTTATGACTTACGGGACTGATTAGTTTCGTTTCAAGAAGATTTCGAGTTGTTTTGGACCCTTTGGTTCTTGACTGAGAAGCTTAAGTTAGAAATGTTGACCAAACTTTGACTTTTATGAAAACGACCCCAGAACGGTGTTTTGATGGCTCCAATAGCTTTGTGCCGTGATTTTGGACTTAGGTGTATGCGCGAAATTGAATTCGGAAGTCCGTAGGTTGATTTGTGTTGTTTTGCCGAAGTTTGGATATTTGAAGTTGAAAAATTTGATTGTAGGTTGATTTTTAGCAATCGAGTTCGGAATTTGATTTTGAGACTTGGAATAGGTCCGTTATGCTATCTAGAACTTGTCTACAAAATTTGGGATCCTTTGGAGTTGAATTGATAGGATTCAGGCGCTTGGTTGCACTTCAAGAGGTTCTTGAAATTTACTTTGAAATTCATGGATTTTGGTCTTCGATTCATAGTTCTAGATATTATTTTTGTGTTTTTATCGCGCGAACAAGTTCGTATGATATTTTTAGACTTCTGTAGATATTTGGTTTGGAGCCCCGAGGGCTCAGATGAGTTTCGTACATGTTTCGTAATGTTTTGGACTGAAAACAGAATCTGGTGTGCTGATGCCTCTGGTTTCGCATTTGCGAACACCAGGTTCGCAATTGCGAGCTTAGCAGGGAGGCCTCAGGTATCGTAATTGCAATACCTAGCTTGCAATTGCAAAGTAGCTCAGGTAGCTGGGTAGTTCGCATTTGCAACAAAATAGTCGCATTTGCGATGAGGACAGGCTTCGCAAATGCGAAGCCAATGTCGCATTTGAGACCTCCTCTTAGGCTGCCAGTGGCCATATTTGCGAGGTTTTTCTTTGCAATTTTGAACCCAAAATTGCAATTGCGACATCTGTAGCTGATCAAAAGGGCTATGAGTCGGGATTTTTAAACATACTCTCATTTTAGAACCCTAGACTTTGTAGGAGGTGACTTGGAGAGGGGATTTTCATGTACAAACATTGGATAAATGATTCTAATCAATTTCCAACTATATTTCATCAATATATCTTAGATTTAACATCATAATCATGTGAATCAAAGAGGAAAAATTGGGAAAATTTTGTCAAGTTTTTGAAAATTGAGAAATTGAGTTTTGACTGTCGATATGGACTCGGATCATTGAAACTAATCACATATATGGACTCGTGGGGTTATGGGTAGTCGGAATCTACCATTTAACTCGGGTTTTGACCGGGTGAGCCCCGGGTTAACTTTTCTTGACTTTTGGAAAAAGTGTAAAGATCATTTCTTTATCCATCGTAATTGTTTTCCCTTACATTGTTTGATGATATTAAGTCAATTTTGGTTAGATTTGAGCCATATGGAGACGAATTTTAGGGGAAAAGCTATTTTCAAGGGTTGAGTTGGCCTAGTTGAGGTAAGTAACTTGACTAACTTTGTGTGGGGGAACTACCCATTAGAATTTGGGATTGATTGTTTTATTTGTGCTATGTGAAAGCCGTGTATGCAAGGTGACGAGTAGGTACACGGGTTGTATGTGGTATTTGGCCGGTTTATACTACTTAGACTCTTTCTATCCCGTAGTTGAATTATCATATCATGTTTTAAATTTTCATAGTCAACCTACTCTTACTTGTGTTAATCTATCCTTACATGCCTTGTTTGACCTTGTTAACATTTGTTCTACATCTTACTGGATATTTTGCTCTTATGCTTTAGTTGAAGTTGTTGCCTCTTTCATTGTACATTTTATCTCTTGCATTGTTGATTTATTCTTATTTGAAGTCATTGCTACATGTTATCTCTTCCATTGTTGATTTATTCTTATTTGAAGCCATTGCTACATATTATCTCTTCTGTAGTTGATTTATTCTTATTTGAAGCCATTGCTACATGTTATCTCTTTCATTGTTGATTTATCCTTACTTGACGTCATTGATACATATTATCTCTTCCATTATTTCTTTATCCCTTTTTGAAGTCATTGTTACATGTTTCCTCTCCCATTGTGATTTATTTTTATTCGAACGTGGTTACACATTATCTCTCTCATTGTTGAGTATTGGTGTTAAAGTTGTGAAAGTTGTTATCACATTGAGGCGAAGTATTAATTGTTGAGATATCTTTCTTGTTGAGAAATTTTCATTCATTGTTTTTGTTGATATTCTTGTACACAATGTGGTTGAGCCATGGGCTATTGTTGTGAAAACATTGATATTGTTGATTATTGGCAAGTTGTGGAATATGGGCACCTGTGTTGCGAGTATTAATGTGATGTGATATTGATGCGCATGCGGCGGTATAAGCATAGGGGTTAATGTACATGCGGCGGCATAAGGTGGGACTTATGTGCGTGTTGCTAGTAAGGGAATTATTTGAAGCCACGTGGCGTCATAAGGTGGGCTAAAGTCGGGGTATCTATTTCGGAAAAAATGTTTTCAAAACTATTTAAATGTACACGCCGCGGTATAAGGAAAGATTGTGATTGAAATTGAGAGATGGGAATACGAGGTAGTACCTCGATGGTGATTCTTGTTATATACGAGGCGGTACCTCGATTGTGATTCTTGTTCCATAGAGGCGGTACCTCGTTTGTGATTCTTGTTGTTTATCTCATATTGTAAATATTTATTGGCAGAACATTTTTTGTTGTTTTTATTCTTCTTGTTTATAAGTTTTGCACGTATCTGACTAATGAGGTTTTCTTTAATTGTTTCCTTTATGTTATCTCTATGCTTATAATTATGTCGTTAGCGTATGTTAATAACTTGTTTTGTATCACTAATTTCTCCACTTTCCATTACTTTTTGTTATTATATTTTGTTCTATTTATTATGTCATAGTAGGTGTCTTGATCTAACATCGTCACAACTCTACCGAGGTTAGGCTTGATACTTACTGGGTACCATTGTAGTGTACTCATACTACGCTTCTGCATATCTTTTTATGCAGATCCAGGTATGTCTGCTCGTGCTCAACGTTAGTAATGGACTGTTAGCTGCTTTCTGGAGACTTCAAGGTATACATGCTCGGTGTCTGCATGCCTCGTAGTTACCTTCCCATATCTTGCATTTGTTGTATTTCTCATTCAGACAGTGTTGGAGTAGACATTCTAGATTATTCTGTAGAGCTTATGACCCAGTTCTACCGGTTTTGGGAGAATTGTGGTTGAGATCCTATATTGGAAGTTCATATGAGTTTAGCAGTCTTGCTTTAGTATTTATGTTAAGTTATTATTAATGTTAGGCTTACCTAATCTTAGAGACTAGGTGCCATCACGACATCCTAAGGTGGGAAGTTGGGGTCGTGACAAGTTGGTATCAGAGCTCTAGGTTAATAGGTGTTACGACTCACAAGCAGGTGTAGTAGAGTCTCGCGGATCGGTACGGAGACGTCTGTACTTATCTTCGAGAGGGTATGGAACTGTAAGGAAACTTCACTTCTTTGATTCCTTATCGTGCGAATTTGTTGACTTCGAATTTTGAAACTTTTTTTTCTATTCTCTCACATATGGTGAGGACACGCACTACTGGATCATACGATCAGACACCCGCGCCCCCTGATAGAGCCGCGAGAGGTCAGGGTCGGGGTAGAGGCCGAGGAAGGGTACATTGTGCAGCTAGAGCACCTACCCCAGCTGCAACAGATGAGCCACCAGTTGCTCCAGTTGGGGGACAGGCACCCAAGGCACATGTTGCCACCCCTACACTTCAGGAGACCCTCACACAGTTCTTGAGCATGTTTGGTACTCTAGCTCAGGCGGGGATGATTCCACTAGCACCAGCCACATCTCAGGCTGGGGGGAGGAGCTCAGACTCCTGCAGCCCATACTCCAGAGCAGCGGATCCATGTTGATCAGGTCCCAGAGGTTATGCCAGCACAGCCTATTATTCTGGTTCAGCCTGAGGTTATGGTAGTGACATCTGAGGAGGAGAATCTTAGACTTAAAAGGTTCAAGAAATATCATCCTACAACTTTCAGTGGCTTAGCTTTAGAGGATGCATAAGATTTTCTAAAGAAGTGCCACTGTATTCTCCGCACCATAAGTGTTGTGGAGACGAGCGAAGTTACTTTCACTAGATTCCAGCTGTCAGGAGAAGCATATCAGTGGTGATGGGTTTGCGAGGAGGGTAGCCCAGCTGATGCATCTTCACTTACATGGGCTCAGTTTTTAGAGATGTTCTTGAGAGAGTTTATTCCCCAGACCCTTCGGGATGCGTGGCGCGCGGAGTTTGAGCAGCTGTGCTAGGGTACTATGTTAGTGTCAGAGTATGTTGTCAGATTCAGTTATTTGTCCAGACATGCACCTACTTTGGATTCTACAGTTAGGGAGCGAGTCCGCTGATTCATCAAGGGGCTCAACTATGGTATTAGGTTCAGCATGGCCCAGGAGTTGGAGTCATATACCCCATATCATCAGTTGGTAGAGATCGTACGGAGGTTGGAGGGCATGCGGGGCCGTGAGAGAGAGGACAAGGAGGCCAAAAGGCATCGAGGTACTGGAGGATTTAGTGGTGGCCACGCTACAGCAACAGCCCGTCATGGTAGAGGCTATGTGAGTCGTCCAGTTCACTCAGCACTTCCTGCTTCTAGTGGTGCTCTAGATATTTTGAGGTCTCAGGTTGCACACTTTTCTCAGCCCTTTCTAGTGTACCTCCTGCACGGGGTGCCTTCAACGATCAGTTCAACCGACCAGGCCCGAGTCAGTCCCAGCACCTACGCCGACCGAAATCTTGCTTCGAGTATGGTGATACCCATCAAATGGTGAGGGACTACCCCAGACTCAGGAGGGGTGCACCTCTACAAACCACTCAGGCTCCACAGATTCAGTCAGGTCCATAAACGTCACAGGCCATGGTTGATGCTCCAGTTGCTACTCCACCCATACAGCCACTAGGGGTGGGGGATGGGCGGGTAGAGGTCGCCCTAGAGGGGGAGGCCAGGCCAGATTCTATTCTTTTTCGGGTAGGGCGGAGGCAGTCACTTCAGAAGAAGTCATTACAGGTATGATTCCAGTTTGTCATAGAGATGCATCAGTCTTATTTGATTCGGGATCCACTTATTCATATGTGTCATCTTAATTTGCTCTGTATTTGGATATATCTCGTGATTTTTTTTGGTTCTCCTATTTATGTGTCCACGCCTGTGGGAGATTCTATTATTGTGGACCGTGTATATCGGTCGTGTTTAGTTGTTAATGGTGGTTTTGAGACCAGAGTTGATGTATTGCTACTCAATATGGTAGACTTTGATGCGATTTTGGGCATGGATTGGTTATCACCCTACCATGTTATTCTTGGTTTTCACGCCAAGACTGTGACATTGGCTATGCCAGGTTTACCAAGGTTAGAGTGGAGGGGTACTTTGGATTATGTCCCTAGCAGGGTCGTATCATTTCTAAAGGCACATCGGATGGTTGAGAAGGTGTATAGTGCATATCTAGCCTTTGTGAGAGATGTCAGTGCTGATACTCCTATCGTTCAGCTAGTTCTGGTAGTGAGGGACTTCCTAGATGTATTTCCAGTAGATCTTCTGGGCATTTCGCCCGATAGGGATATCGATTTTGGTATTGACTTGTTACCATACACTCATCCCATTTCTGTTCCACCATATCATATGGCCCCAATATAGTTAAAGGAGTTGAAGGAGAAGTTGCAAGAGTTGCTTGATAAGGGTTTCATTCGGCCTAGTGTGTCACCTTAGGGTGTACCGGTTTTGTTCGTGAAGAAGAAGGATGGTTCTATGCGTATGTGTATTGATTATCGGCAGTTGAACAAGGTTACAGTGAAGAACAGGTACCCCTTGTCGCGCATTGATGACTTATTTGATCAGTTACAGGGTGCCAGAGTATTATCAAAGAATGATTTGCAGTCAAGGTATCATCAGCTGAAGATTCGGGATCTGGATATTCTGAAGACTGCCTTTAGGACTCGGTATGGTCACTACAAGTTCCTTGTGATGTTATTTGGGCTGACCAATGCCCCGGCAGCATTTATGCATTAATGAACAATGTATTCTAGCCATATCTTGATTCAATCGTCATTGCGTTTATTGACGACATCTTTGTGTACTCCCGTAGTCGGGATGATCGTGAGCAGCACCTGAGGACCGTGCTCTAGACCTTGAGAGAGAAGAAGTTGTATGCAAAATTCTCAAAGTGTTAATTCTAGCTTGATTCGGTAACATTTTTGGGTCATGTTGTAACGACCCGACCGGTTATTTTGAGAGTAATAGCACTGATCCCCTATTTACTGTTTTCCCCGTACCCTTTTCGGCTTAGGTGACTTGCTGAGAGGTTTTGTTTTTGGTTTCAGAGTGTTTTGGGACACTTAGTCCCTAAATGGAGGTTTAAGCCTTAGGATTTGGACCGTAGTCGGAACTATGTGAAGACGACTCCGGAATGGAATTCTGTCGGTTCCGTTAGCTCCGTTAGGTGAATTTGGGTTTAGGGGCGTGTCCGGATTGTGTTTTTGAGGTCCGTAGCTCATTTAGGCTTGGAATGGCGAAAGTCGAATTTTTGGAGTTTTGGACCGGTAGTGGAATTTCTGATATCGGGGTTGTTTTCCAATTCCGAAAGTTGGAGTAGGTCTGTAATGTTGAATATGACTTGTGTGCAAAATTTGGGGTCAATTGGACGTGGTTTGATAGATTTTGGCATCCGTTGTAGAATTTTGAAGTTTTAAGTTCTTTAAGTTTGAATTGGAGGGTGATTCGTTATTTTAGCGTTGTTTGATGTGATTTAAGGGCTAGACTAAGTTTGTATGGTGTTTTAGGACTTGTTGGTGTATTGGTTTGAGGTTTCGGAAGTCTCGGGTGTGTTTCGGATGCTCAACGGGTCATTTTTGGACTTAGAGAAGTAGCAAATTTATGGTGTTTTATTGCAGAAAAATCCTTCATCGCGTTCGCGAGAGGTGCCTTGCAATCGCGTAGAGCATCTTGGAAAGGTAGGTAAGTTGTTCTTTGCGTTCGCGATGTTGTTCCCGTATTCGCGAAGGTGTGGGGCCTTAAGCCTACGCGTTAGGGATATGGTCCTCGCGTTCGCGTAGAGGAACGGGGCAGAGGAAGCTTCGGGCATTAAGCCTACGCATTCGCGAAGAGGTTCCCGCGTTCGTGAAGGGTCCGTCAGTGGAAGGTACACGTTCGCGAGAGTCCCCTCGCGTTCGCGAAGGTGGAATTTTGGGCCAGTGGAAGATTGTTCATCGCGATCGTGATGTCGTGTTCGCGAAGAAGAACGCACCTGGGCAGAATTTAAGGTTCAAAAACGAGGGTTGAGTTCATAACATAAAAATTTGATTGAGAGCTCGGTAGAAGGCGAAATTTGGAGAGATTTTCGGAGGAAGTTTTTGGGTAATGATTCCTAACTCCTTTATGGTTATATTCCACCAATGTATGGTTGATTTCATCATTTAATTCCAGATTTTGGGGTTGAAATTGGGAAATATTTGGAAGAACTTCTTCAACAAAGATTTCAAGTTTTGAAAGGGGATTTGTGGTCGGATTTGAGAAATTTTTATATGGTTAGACTCGTGAGTGAATGGGTGTTCGTATTTTGTGACTTTTACCCGATTCCGAGACGTAGGCACCACGAGCGATTTTTGAGTTAACTTTGGAATTTTTGTTAAAGTGTTGAATTCATTAATTAGATGAGTCTATTATGGTTGTATTTATGATATGTAATTGCTTTTGGCTAGAATTGGGCCATTCGGAGCCGGATATTCATGGGAAAGGCATTGTGACTGATTGATTGAGCTTGGTTTGAGGTAAGTGGATTGCCTAACTTTGTGTGGGAGAAATCCCTTTAAGATTTGGAACTATTGTGATATATGAGCGCCGTGCACGTGAGGTGACGAGTACGTACATGGGCTAGTTGTGGTAAAACCCGATTTTCTTACTGAGCAGCAACATATTTTCCTGTTATTTTGAGTTATACCATTTTAATGAGTACTAATCTATTTTCATTCTTAATTGAGTTATTCCAATATGTGTAGCTATCATGTTTAGTCTAATACAACATGTCTACGTGTCTTAATTGTTTATGTGAATTCTGTGCAGCATGCTTAGTGAATTTCCTGCTTCTTCCCTGACTGGTACTTAGTCTAAATTGTAAGAATTTCGTGATGTAGTTGTATTTCTATCGTTCGCGCTGCATATTTACTTTGGGACTACGGAACGGTATTCCAGGAGATCCCCCTGTACTGCATGTTTACTTTGGGACTACGGAACAGTATTCCGGGAGATCCCCTTGTACTGTATATTTACTTTGGGACTACGGAACGGTATTTCGGGAGATCCCCCTGCATATTTACGTTTGGGACTACGAGACGGTATCTCGGGAGATCCCCTGTTGTGTTTTCTGTGTACTGAGCTGTTACCTTCTATGATTTCATTGTTGTTAAATTTCAGCCTTTATTTTATTGCGGTATTACACTCTATATTATTTTTATTATATATTTTCCAGTAGGGCCCTGACCTGACCTCGTCACTACTTGACCGAGGTTAGGCTTGGCACTTACTGGGTACCGATTGTGGTGTACTCATGCTTCTCTCTACACATATTTTTTGTGTGTAGATCCAGGTGCACCTTATCAGCCGCACTATTAGTGAGCCGGGACAGCTTTGGAGACTTCAAGGTATATCTGCCGCGTCCGCAGACCTCAGAGTCCCCTTCTACTCTTTCTCATGTCCATTATCTTCTGTATTTTTCCTTGTTAGGCTCTGATGTATAGAGACACTAGATTTTTCCTTCTGTAGTTTGTGATTCACGATGTTCCGGGTTTTGGGATTTGTTGTGTATTTTTGAATAGTTGGTCAAATTTATATTTTATTTCATTATTCCACAAAATATTAGGCTTAACTAGTTGTAGAGAATAGGTGTTGTCACGACGTCACACGGAGGGGAAATTGGGTCGTGACACATGTGGTGTCGAGTGAGGGGATCAAGGTAGATCTGAAGAAGATTGAAGCAATTCAGAATTGGTCTAGGCTATCTTCAGCTATTGAGCTTCGAAGTTTTCTTGGTTTGGCCGGGTATTATTGTTGTTTCGTAGAGGGTTTCTCATCCATTGTTGCCCCTATGACTAGATTGACCCAGAAGGTTGTGCTCCTTTCATATGGTCTGAGAAGTGTGAGGCGAGCTTTCAAAAGCTCAAGACTTCTTTGACTACAGCCCCAATATTGGTAGTGTCTACGGGTTCGGGGTCTTACGCTGTGTATTGTGATGTGTCACGTGTTGGGCTTGGCACGGTGTTGATGCAAGACGTTAGGGTGATTGCCTACGCGTCTCTGCAGTTGAAGGTCCATGAGAAGAATTATCCGGTCCACAACTTGGAATTGTCATCTATTGTTTAAGCATTGAAGATTTGGCGAAACTATTTGTACGGTATCCTTGTGAGGTCTATACCAACCACCGGAGTCTCCAACATCTGTTCAAACAGAAAGATCTTAATTTGCGGTAGCGGGGATGGTTAGAGTTGCTTAAAGACTATGATATCACTATTCTATATCATACCGAGAAGGCTAATGTGGTGGCCGATGCCTTGAGTCGAAAGGGGGAGAGCTTGGGTAGTTTAGCATATCTACCAGCAGTAGAGAGGCCACTAGCCATGGATGTTCAGGCCTTGGCTAACTAGTTTGTTAGATTGGATATCTCATAGCACAATCGAGTTCTTGCTTGCGTGGTTTCTCAATCTTCTTTATATGATCACATCAGAGAGAGTCAATATGACGAACCCCATTTGCTTGTCCTTAAGGACACGGTACAGCACGGCGATGACAAGGAGGCTTCTATTGGAGATGATAGTGTGTTGCGGATGCATGGACGATTATCTGTGCCCAATGTGGATGGGTAGCATGAGTTGATTCTCCAGGAGGCTCACAGTTCGCAGTACTCCATTTATCCGGGTGCCGCTAAGATGTATCAGGATTTGAGACAGTATTATTGGTAGAGGAGAATGAAGAAAGACATAGTGGAGTATATTGCTCGGTGCCTAAATTGTCAGCAAGTAAAGTATGAGCATCAGAGGTCGGGCGGTTTGCTTCAGAGACTTGAGATTCCCGAGTGGAAGTGGGAGCATGTCACCATGGACTTCGTTGTTGGACTCTAACGGACCCAGAAGAAATTTGATGATGTTTGGGTGATTATGGATAGGTTAACCAAGTCGGCTCATTTCTTTTCGGTGGTGAACACCTATTCTTCAGAGCAACTAGCTCAGATCTATATCCGTGATATTGTTCGACTTCATGGAGTGCCGGTATCCATCATCTCTAATCGGGGAACGCAATTTACATCGCATTTTTGGAGACCTATGCAGTGTGAGTTAGGAACACGGGTTGAGTTGAGCATAGCATTTCACCCCCAGAGGGACGGACAGTCCGAGCGCACGATTCAGATATTGGAGGATATGCTTCATGCCTGTGTTATGGACTTCGGGGGTTCTTGGGATCAGTTCTTGCCGCTTGCAGAGTTTGCCTACAGCAATAGCTACCAATCGAGTATTCAGATGGCTCATTATGAGGCCCTATATGGGAGACGATGTCGTTCTCCAGTTGGTTTGAGCAGGAAGAGGCTAGGTTGTTAGGCACGGATTTAGTTCGAGATGCCTTGGAGAAGGTCAAGTTGATATAGGATCAGCTTCGTACAGCCCTATCTAGACAGAAGAGTTATACCGATCGGAGAATTTATGATGTTGCATTCATGGTTGAAGAGTAGGTTTTGCTCTGTGTTTTACCCATGAAGAGTGTGATGAGGTTCGTGAAGGCAAGTTGAGCCTTAGGTATATCAGTTTTTTTGAGATCCTTAAGAGAGTCGATGAGGTGGCTTACAAGTTTGCATTGCCACCTAACTTATCTGTAGTTCATCCAGTGTTCCATATTTCTATGCTCTGGAAGAATTATGGTGATCCGTCTCATGATTTAGACTTCAGCTCAATCCAATTAGACAAGGATTTGACGTATATTGAGGAGCCAGTGTCTATCTTGGATAGACAGATCCGTAAATTGAGATCAAAGAATATTTTTTTTGTGAAGGTTCAATGGAGGGGTCATCTGGTGAAGGAGGTGACCTAGGAGACCGAGCACGACATGTGAAGTCGTTATCCTTATCTATTTATCACTTCAAGTATGTCCTTATGCACGTTCGAGGATGAACGTTTGTTTTACGAGGGGGAGAATGCAGTGGCGAAGCCAGGAAATTCAACAAGGGTGTTCAAACCTTTGCCAATGGGCTATGCAAGGGTGTTCAAAGTCTATTTTTAATCAATAACAAGTAATATTTTACCTTATACGGAGTATAATTTTCCGACGAAGGGTGGTCCGTTGACCACCCTTGGAGGAACGTAGCTTCGCCCCTGGGAGAATGTGACGACTCGACCGGTCGTTTTGTGTAATTGCTCCCCATTACCACTTTTGATGCGTCACACATGTATGTTTATGGTTTTATGACTTAAGGGGTTGATTAGTTTTGTTCCGGGAAGATCTCGGGTTGTTTTGGACCCTTTGGTTCTAGACTTAGAAGCTTAAGTTAGAAATATTGACCAAACTTTGACTTTTGTGAAAACGACCCCGGAACGGTGTTTTGATATCTCTGATAGCTTCATATCATAATTTTAGACTTGGGCGTATGCCCGGAATTGAATTCGGAAGTTCGTAGGTTGATTTGTGTTGTTTTGCCGAAGTTTTGCAATTTGAAGTTGAAAAGTTTAATTGTATGTTGACTTTTAACTATCGAGTTCGGAATTTTATTTTGGGACTTGGAATAGGTCTGTTATGCTATTTAGAAATTGTCTGCAAAATTTGGTATCATTTGGAGTTGAATTGATAGGATTCGGACGCTTAGTTGGAATTCTAGAGGTTCTTGAAATTTACTTTGGAATTCATGTATTTTGTTGTCTGATTCGTTGTTCTAGACGTTATTTTTGTGTTTTGATCGCGCGAGCAAGTTCATATGAAGTTTTTATACTTGTGTAGATGTTTGATTTGGAGCCCGGAGGGCTCGGATAAGTTTCGGACATGATTCGCAATGGTTTGGATTAAAAAACATGATCTAGTGTGCTGATGCCTCTAGTGTCACATTTGCGAACACCGGGTTCGCAATTGCAAGCTTAGCAGGGAGCCTCAGGTATCGCAATGCTCACAATTGTGAAGTAGCTTTGGTAGATGGGTAGTTCGCATTTGCGACAAATTAGTCGCATTTGCGATGAGGACAGGCTTCGCAAATGCAAAGCCAATGTCGCATTTGCGACCTCCTCTTAGGCTGTCAGTGACCGCATTTGCCAGGTTTTCCTTTGCAATTGCGAGGGTTCGCAATTGTAAACCCATGTTGCAATTGCGACATCTGCAGCTGATCAAAAGGGCTAGGAGTCGGGGGTTTTCAACATACTCTCATTTTAGAACCCCTAGACTCGGTAGGAGGCGACTTGAAGAGGGGATTTTCATCCACAAACATTGGGTAAGTGATTCTAATCAATTTCCAACTATATTTCATCAATACTCTATCTTAGATTTAACATCAAAATCATGTGAATCAAAGAGGAAAAAATGGGAAGTTTAGTCAAGTTTTGAAAAATTTGAAATTGAGTTTTGAGAGTCGATTTGGACTCGGATTTTTGAAACTAATCACATATATGGACTCGTAGGGTTATGGGTAGTCGGAATCTACCCAGACCGGACGAGCCCCGTGTTGACTTTTCTTGATTTTTGGGAAAAGTGTATATATCATAGCTTAATCCATGGTAATTTTTTGTCCTTACATTGTTTGATGATATTAAGTCAATTTTGGTTTAGATTTGAGCCATGTGGAGGCGAATTTTTGGGGAAAGGCTATTTTCGAGGGTTGAGTTGGCCTAGTTGAGGTAAGTATCTTGCCTAACTTTGTGTTGGGGACCTACCCCTTAGGATTTGGGATTGATTGTTTTATTTATGCTATGTGAAAGCCATGTACGCAAGGTGACGAGTGGGTACACGGGTTGTATGTGATATTTGGTCGATTTAGGCTACTTAGACTCTTTCCATGCCTTAGTTGAATTATCATATCATGTTTTAAATTCTCATAGTCAACCTACTCTTACTTGTGTTAGTCTATTCTTACATGCCTTGTTTGACTTTGTTAACACTTGTTCTACATCTTACTTGATATTTTGCTCTTATGCTTTAGTTGAAGTTGTTGCCTCTTTCATTGTTACATGTTATCTCTTCCATTATTGATTTATTCTTATTTGAAGCCATTGCTACATGTTATCTCTTCCATTGTTGATTTATTCTTATTTGAAGCCATTGCTACATGTTATCTCTTCCATTGTTGATTTATCCTTACTTGAAGTCATTGTTACATATTATCTCTTCCATTGTTGATTTATCCCTATTTGAAGTCATTATTAAATGTTACCTCTCTCATTGTGATTTATTCTTATTCGATATCATGGTTACACATTATCTCTCTCATTTGAATATTGGTGTTGAAGTTGTGAAAGCCGTTGATATTTGGCTTAATGTATGCTTATTTTGATGTATATTGCCTCGCATTATGCTCATCTCTCATAAATTTCGGATGTATAATATAATGATTTGTGCTAATTTGTGTTATTTCTATGTGTAGGAATCATTCAGATAAGATTTGGGATGAAAGTACGCGAATTGGAGCGAAAATGGGAAGAAAAGGCAAAAGTGCACATTTGAGGGCCACATGCAGCGTAGGGCGCTACCTGTGGCGCACAAAGCAGAATGCTGAAAAGTTGAGCGCCAGGGCCAGCGCCCCACGCTACCCTGGATGCTCAAAACGTGAACATGTCCTATTTCAGCCGGGACTCGGTTATTTCGACCCCAAGACACCACCCCAACTCCTATAAAAGACAACCTAAACCTATTTTGAGAGGGGAGAACGTTTTTAGAGAGGAAAACATAAGCACAGAGCCGTCGTAGAGGCCGAGTTTCATCTTTCTTCTACCAAACATAGTAATTTTTATGTTTCTTTGTATGATTTGTCGTTTGGCTACCATGTTAATGTGGAGCTAAACTTCACGTTCTAGGGTTGTGGTTCTTTCA
Source organism: Nicotiana tabacum (assembly GCF_000715075.1). NCBI lineage: Eukaryota > Viridiplantae > Streptophyta > Magnoliopsida > Solanales > Solanaceae > Nicotiana > Nicotiana tabacum. The sequence goes on from NC_134098.1 coordinate 30,653,391, forward strand.
TGACTATTGTTATTCGGATATTGATTTTGATTTCTTATTTATCATATTGGTTTATTTATTCAATTTTGTACTTAATTATTTAATTGCTTGATACCAATTAAATACTATCTACGAATCTAGAATTGAACTCGAAAGTGGGAATTCTGGATTGCATATAGGATTGAGTAGAGCAAGTTCTTGAACCTGGGCATCGGGGAATGGATTCGTGGTTAGGATAGACATATACCTAATTGCCTTGCTTGGTTGATGTATAGGAATTATAAATGCGTTCTTGCTAGTTCTAACTCCATAGACATATAGGTGTTAGGTTAGCTTGAATAGGCGAGTAAGAACTCGACAGATTCTTATGAGCAATATTAACCCTGTCAACCAATAAGCTAGATGAATTAGTTAGTCAATTCAATTGAAGAATACAATAGGAATGTTAGATAGCCCATAACCCTAGATCATTTTCATTACATTGATACATAAAAATCTATTCTTCCTTTGTTCAGAGTTCATTATTTGTTTTCTTTTTATTTTAATTAGTTTAGAATCAAATACTTCTAGGTTTAATTCTTGTTTAGATCATTAGGATATTCTAATTTAGTTAATAGTTGATCACAAGTCTTCGTGGGTTCGACATCCGACTTCTAGTCACTTTATTACTTGACGACCGCGTATACTTGCATGTGCGTTTGTCCGCAACAAGTTTTTGGCGTCGTTGTTGGGGACTTAGAAATTAGCTATTTTTCTAGATTAGATATTTATTTATTTATTTTATCTATTCATGTTTTTTTTTGTTTTAGTTTAGTTAGTATTTTTTATTTATTTTAGCATGGCATCTTGGAATAAAAATTGTTTGAATGATGGTTATTCTTATTTTGATGATCGTTGTCCATATTGTGGAGGACCCCACTGGTAGAAAAATTGTCAGAATATTCTCGGGAGCGAGTTGTGCGCACAATCTCAATCCTTTGAGTGGAATATTTGTAATATATGTGGTGGTCAAGGTGGTCATTGGAATAGTTGTCCTAATTCTTTTTATCCTTCTCTGATCCCATATTATGATCTTTCTAATAGCGTTTGTGAGTTTGATAGGGGCAATGAAGTGCAAGATATGGAACGTGATGCATATATTAGGGATATTTTGAGGCAAGTAGCAGAGCAGCAAGATAAACTCAAAAACGATATGAAAAGAATGAGGGCAATAATCACAAGAATAAAGGCTAATATGGAACAATTGAATGAAGAGAGCGAGTTCCAGCAAGAAGACAATTTTGAAAAAGTGGAGATTTTGAGCCATATGTCGATGGTGGAACAATCTGAAAGATTAGAAATATATGAGGCTCAACGTGAGAAAATTACAAATGAGATGAGATACTTCATAGAAAGAAGATCCGAATTGGGACAAGAGAGCGAGAAATTTGGCACTACTATTCACGACTTAGAGGCTCAATTGAATATAGTCTAACGCCCAACAAAATAGTAATGAGTTGTGTAAAGCTGAAAAGGAGCTTATACGCCAAATTGAGGAGCTAAAAGTGGAGAGCCAATCACTCGAGCACATTTTTGTTGATGATACCCATGTTGAGAAAAGTACACTAGAGCCATGTGAGGAAGCAGATAATGTTATATTTGAAGACTCTTGTGTATGTAAATATAAGGATGTAAAGAGTAATACAATTCTAGAGTTAGGGCATATTGGTCCTCATTCCAATCATTTTTCCACATTGTGTTTAGATATTAAGATAGTAATCAAGCCATCTGAGCCTATGGGGGAGTCAAAGAGTGAGGATGAGAGTGCCTATATTCTTGAATTTGTCGTGTCAAAAAGCAAAAATTACATTCCTCATCTAAAGGTCGAGAAGTATAGAGTAAAAATTTTATTACTTGGCCTGGTTATCTTTGTAGCCCCACCACTGGAGCATAGCCACAAACTGGATGCCATGTTAGGGGCTCAATTCATAAGTTTGAGGTGGAGGCAAAAAGTGGTTCACGTCGTGCCGCGAGGTTAAATTAGGCGCTTGTTGGGAAGCAACCCAGCTTTACTGCTTTATTTATTTTTGTTTATTTTATTATTTTTGTAGTGTCGTTTTGTTTTGTAGGATTATGAGCATAGGAAGAAAAGTCACTAGAAGCGTGCAAAAGCGAGCCAGATGGTTGGAACTAGTGTGAGGTACCCGCACAAAGGACCATCCTTGGGAGAAGTCTGAGTACCCCGTGAGCTGCTAGTGCTTCAGCCTATGGCCTTTCAGGGAGTTTCTTGTCCACCCTCGTTATTTTTTTTTTGCTTTATTTGTGCATTGGGGACACTGCACTCTTTTAAGTGTGGGGTGAGAGAATTCATTTAGTTCATTAGAAGTATTATATTAGTATGTTAATTTCTTATTTTTTTTCAATTTAGTATTTTTGTTTTTTAGAGTAGTGTAGTATTTTAGGTGATTAATTAAAAAAAAGAAAAAATTGAAAAATAGATTGGACTTTTCCTGACGATGGATCTCCTAGATAGTTTTCTTGAGGGATTAAAGTCTAAACAAAAAAAAATAGAAAAAAACAACAAAAAAATATGTCTTTTAGTTTTCCTTAGGTAGCAATAATCTCCCGTGGATTTTATTTGTGCCTCGGTTCTTTTCTATGGGATGTATTTTGAATCGGGTAGTAGTTTTTAAATTTTTAGAGTAGATTAGAATTTAGAAAATAAATGGAGGAAGAAATATGAGATTCCTAGGCGCTCTTGACTTGTTTGATAGTAGCATATTTAGGCTTTGGCATGTGTAGTACCTTACCTATGTTTTAAAGTTGGTCATGATGCCTTTATAAATTGGATAGCATGTTTTGTGGCGCTTATGTCTCATTTACTTGACTTATATTCACTTTGTACTTAATGTTTAATATCTTGTGACTCCGTGAAAACTTGCATTGTTTGACAGTCAGAATGGGACCGTCCTTAGTGAGTCATGTGCCATGTGTGGTAAAGTTTTTGTGTAGTCTAGGTATTGTAGTTGTGTCTAGAACTTGCCCGGTATGTGAGTTGAAGCGAAATTTTAGGTGATGCTCGGTTTGAAAAATGATTTTAGGCCTTATTTGATCTTTTTGAGCTTAGTGCTTATCACAAATAAAATTTATCCCTAGTTAACCCTTTTGAGCATATAGACTTTTTTGTGGCACCCACATTACGAGCCTATACCCTTTTGTTCTTAATTGATATTATTTTGATCCTTTTACCTCTTAAAGAAATTTAATTGTGAAATAAGCGCTAAATGAAGTAAGAAGGGACTAAGTGTGGGGTGGCTTTTGAGTTGAACCAATGAAAGAAAGAAGGGTGTACTTGTTTTGTTAAATAATACACCACTACCGGAAATTAAAAAAGGGAAAAAAAAGAAGAAAAATCTGGAGAAAAAAAAAAGAGAAAAACAAATCTGAGAAAAAAAATATAGATGAATAAATATCTTGATTTTGCTAGTGGAGTGTAAAGAAAGATATTGCTTAAAGAAAAAAGGGTATATTTTTTTAGGATGATATTGTTTGTGAAATTGAAGTGGATTGAAGAATTTGCGCTTAAGTTATTTGGTGATGTATTAAAGTGCTTAGGGGGGTGAACCACTATTCCTAAATATATCCTACCCATCCCTTAGCCCACATTACAATCACAAAAAAGTCCTAATTGATTTTAGATCGAGCGATCCTACATTAGTAGAGATTTACATTAAGGGCAAGCCTATGGTACCAATTGCATGCATGTGACTTCTTTGTGAGAGTGAGAGATTTCTTTTATATACAAGTGAGTCCTTAAACTATATTTGATCATGAGATTCGGATGTGTGGATTTAACTTACTCTCTTTACTTTTGTTGTGAGGGTACATGATTTCACGAGGTATAGGTAACATTATTAGACTTCTCTAGGATGTTGAGTGGTCAAGCCATGAGTACATTGGGATATTGAGTTGGTTTTTGAGGCTAGGATTATTGTGAGCATGCTTGTCTTTATTTGAATATTTTTGAAGAATGACATAAGTAAAGGGAAGTGTATGTGATTGTATATGCTAGAGTTTAATTGTTACTATTAACCATGATCATTGGAGTAGAGTGCTCAAAGATAGAGTAATTTGTTGGTTGACTCGAGGACGAACAACTTTTAAGTGTGGGGTGTTGATATTCGGCATAATGTATGCTTATTTTGATGTATATTGCCTCGCATTATGCTCAAGTCTCGTAGATTTCGGATGTATAATATAATGATTTGTGCTAATTTATGGTATTTCTATGTGTAGGAATCATTCGGATGAGATTTGGGACAAAAATGCACGAATTGGAGCGAAAATGGGAAGAAAAGGCAAAGTGCACATTTGAGGGCCACAGGCAGTGTGAGGCGCTACCTGTGGTGCACAAAACAGAATGCCGAAAAGTTAAGCGCCAGGGCCAGCGTCCCACGCTACTCTGGACGCTCAAAACATGAACATGTCCTATTTCGGCCGGGACTCGGTTATTTCGACCCCAAGACACCCCCAACTCATATAAAAGCCAACCTAAGCCTATTTTGAGAGGGTAGAACGTTTTTGGAGAGGAAAACATAAGCACAGAGTAGCCGTAGAGGCCGAGTTTCATCTTTCTTCTACCAAACTTAGTAATTTTTATGTTGTTTTGTATGATTTGTCGTTTGGCTGCCATGTTTATGTGGAGCCAAACTTCACGTTCTAGGATTGTGGTTCTTTCATGACTATTGTTATTCGGATATTGATATTGATTTTGATTTCTTATTTATCATATTGGTTTATTTATTCAATCTTGCGCTTAATTATTTAATTTCTTGATCACCAATTAAATACTATCTACGAATTTAGAATTGAACTTGAAAGTGGGAATTCTAGATTGCATATAGGATTGAGTAGAGCAAGTTCTTGAACCTGGGCATCGGGGAACAGATTCGCGGTTAGGATAGACATATACCTAATTGCCTTGCTTGGTTGATGTACAGGAATTATAAATGCGTTCTTGCGAGTTCTAACTCCATAGACATATAGGTGTTAGGTTAGCTTGAATAGCCGAGTAAGAACTCGACTGATTCTTATGAGCAATATTAACCATGTCAACCAATAAGCTAGATGAATTAGTTAGTCAATTCAATTGAAGAATACAATAGGAATGTTAGATAGCCCATAACCCAAGATCGTTTTCATTACATTGATACATAAAAATCTATTCTTCCTTTGTTCAGAGTTCATTATTTATTTTCTTTTTATTTTAATTAGTTTAAAATCAAATACTTCTAGGATTAATTCTTGATTAGATAATTAGGATAGTCTAATTTAGTTAATAGTTAATCATAAGTCCTCGTAGGTTCGACATCCGACTTCTAGTCACTTTATTACTTGACGATCACATATACTTGCGTGTGCGTTTGGCCGCAACAGCTGTCATAACATTGAGGTGAAGTGTTAATTGTTGAGACATCTTTCTTGTTGAGATATTTTTATTTATTGTTATTATTGATATTCTTGTACACGTTGTGGTTGAGCCATGGGCTATTGTTATGAAAATATTGATGTTGTTGATTATTGGTAAGTTGTAGCATATGGGCACCTGTGGTGCGAGTATTAATGTGATGTGATATTGATGTGCATGCGGCGGTATAAGGATATGGATTAATGTGCATGTGGCGGCCTAAGGTGGGACTTATGTGCATGTTGCTAGTAAGGGAATTACTTGAAGCCACTCGACGTCATAAGGTTGGCTATAGTGCGTGTAGCCATTTCGGAAAAATATTTTCAAAACTATTTAAATGTAAGGCTCATGCAGCGGTATAAGTAAAGATTGTGATTGAAATTGAGAAATATGAATACGAGGTGGTCACTCGGTGGTGATTCTTGATATATACGAGGCGGTACTTCGGTTGTGATTCTTGTTGTATACGAGGCGGTACCCCGTTTGTGATTCTTGTTGTTTATCTCATGTTGTAAAGAGTTATTGGCGGAACATTTCTTGTTGTTTTTATTCTTCTTGTTTATCAATTTTGCATGTATCTGACTAATGAGGTTCTCTTTAATTGCTTCCTTAATGTTATCTTTATGCTTACAATTCTGTCATTAGCATATGTTATTAACTTGTTTCGTATCACTTATTTCTCCGCTTTCCATTACTTCTCGTTAATATATTCCATTCTATTTATTATTTCCTAATAGGTGTCTTGACCTGGCCTCGTCACTACTCTACCGAGATTAGGCTTGATACTTACTGGGTACCGTTGTAGTGTACTCATATTATGCTTCTGCACATCTTTTTGTGCAAATCCAGGTACGCCTGCTCGTGCTCGACGTTAGTGATTGATTGTTAGCTGCGTTTTAGAGACTTCAAGGTATACCTGCTCGGTGTTCGCAGGCCTCGGAGTCACCTTCCCTTATCTTTCATTCTGTTGTATTTCTCATTCAGACAGTGTTGTAATAAACATTATAGATTATTCTATAGAGCTTATGACTCAGTTCCACCGGTTTTGGGAGAGTTGTGGTTGAGATCCTATATTCATATGAGTTTATCAGTCTTGCTTTAGTATTTCAGTTTGACTATTTCTGTTAAGTTATTATTAATGTTAGGATTACCTAGTCTTAGAGACTAGGTGTCATCACAACATCCTAAGGTGAGAAGTTGGGGTCGTGACAACCTCATGATCGATGATGAAAATGGCTCCTCCAAATCGCCCAAAAATCGCCCAAGCAAGAGAGAAATGAGTTGAAATGAGAAAATCCCGACCTGACTAACATATAATCTGCCCAGGCGTCCTTCTTCGCAAACACGGCATGTGCCTCGCATTCGCGAAGCACAAAGTCAGCTCCAACTCTAATCCTTCTTCGCGATCGTGAGAGCAGGCTCACGAATGCAATGCCTTACCGTCCCTGACCATCGCGAAAGTGTCTTCTCCTTCACGAACATGAAGGCCATTCCCCAGACCCAGCCTTACCTACGCGAACGCAACGCCCTTGTTGCGAACGGGATACACCTCTGTCCCAAACCTTCGCGAACGCGAGACTTCCATCGCGAACGTGTAGCACAAATTCCCAGCAGCCACAAATCCTTTTTCGCGATCGCATGCATACCTTCGCATTCGCGAAGAACAACACCACAAACCAGTACCAGCAATAGCAAATCAACCAAACGTGGTCCGAAATCATCCCGAAACACACCCGGGAGGACCCCGTCCAATCATACAAGCCAGTCCCAATACCTTATCCAAACTTTTCCAAAGCTCGAAACGCCACGAAAAACATCAAAATCACAAATCGACAATAGAAATCCTTCTTTTAACTTTCAAACATTCAAATTTCGTCGAATGCATCTTAATCACATTTAGACATTCAAAATAACAACCAAACTTCACACACAAGTTTCAATCAATAAAATGAACCTATCCAAGGTTTTGGAACACCGCCTGGAGTCCGATAACAATCAAATCCATTCCAAGTCAAACTTAATAAATTTCAAAACCTTCAAAATACCAACTTCCAATATTAAACGCCGAAACGCTCCTGGACCATCTGATACTCACTCGAACATACGCGCAAGTCCGACAGCACCTTACGAACCTATAGGAACCTTTAAATCCCAATTCCAAGGTCGTTTACTCAAAAGTCAAACCTTGGTCAATTCTTCCAACTTAAAGGCTTTAGAATTGAGTATTTTTCTTCCAAATCAACTCCGAACTTCTCAAAAATTGAAACCAACCAAACGTGCAAGTCATAATACATGAAGTGAAGCTACTAAAGGCCTCAAATCGTCGAATGACGCGCTATAGCTCAAAAGGATCGGTCGGGTCGTTACACTATATATCTATTTGATCAAAAAATACACCGGCGAACACAATGACCACCCCTTCCTCATCATCTCAACTTATTCTGCCATTTTCATTGTCCTCAACTTCTCATTCAATAGTCCATAAACACTATTCACCACCCATTTTCAACACCATCTGCCAGCGATAACACCACCTGAACATTTTCACCAACAAAAACCACATTTTGTTTTTGTTGCAAAGTTTAATTAAAATGTTCTGCCAAGATAGTACAGAAGGAAAATTAGAAATTATCTCTGTAGCTAACCATTTCTTTGAAATCCACCATGGTGAAGCTGAAGGTCCCGCGCTGATATGGAAATATTCGAAAGTTCTGAGCTTGAGAATAATGGGGTCTCTGAAACCATCAAATTAGTAAAACTCAAAGAGAAAAAAAGATTGTTTGCTCAATAAAGCGACCAGATCGAGAGAAGAAAATATTTGAATCTCATAAATCAGACAACAGAACAAAGCAATTGAAACGCAAAAACAAGTGCTGGAGAAAGAACTGCGCAGAAGACGTATGGAGAAGGAGATGTAACCCAGGTTCCAGCTTTCAATATTTCCAACCAATTGCTTTCAGATTTATGAGTAGGGGTGGCAAAAGTGGTCCAAACCATTTGACCCGCCCAACCCGTCCAAATTTTAATGAGTTGGGCATGGGCTACTTTAATGATGGGCTAAATTTGGGCATAACCCAACTAAACCCATTTATTTTCAATAGCCCAAATCAACCTATGATTTCATCCCAAACTGACCCATGAATAGCACTTGCCCTATAAAATTTCTAAGGTGTGTTTAGCATGAAGGAAAATATTTTTCTTGAAAAACCTTTTTCAAGAAAACCTTTTTTAGTGTTTGAGTAGAAAGTCGAAAATAGTTTTTAGGAAAATAATTTTCTATGATACTCTCCTCAACCCCCTTCCACTCAAATCCCAATGTTTCTTGTGCCCCTTCCCCTCCCCCAAATTTTCAAGACTCTATTTTTTTCAAGAATTCAATTATTCTTTTAAAACTTCACACAAACCCAAAGGAACTAATATGCTACTTTATTTTTTCACACAAGAACAACGTTAAAATTTAAGCTTCATTACTGAAAAGAAAATACTATTTTCTTGTTGAAACAAAATAAAAGTACTATTTCTGCAACATGAAAAAAAAGTACTCATTTTATAGAAATGAAAGAAAATACTTTTTCTATAACATGAAAAGAAAGTATTGTTTTGTTAAATAAGAGAAAATATTTTTTCTATAATATGAAAAGCAAGTACTCATTTTGTAAAAAAAGAAAATACGTTTTCTACATCATGAAAAGAAAGTTCTTATTTTGTTAAAATAAAAGAAAATATTTTCTCTACAACATGAAAAGAAAGTACTCATTTTGTGAAAAAACAAATACTTTTTCTACATCATAAAAAGAAAGTACTTATTTTGTTGAAATAAAAGAGAATACTTTTTCTACAATATGAAAATAAAGTACTCATTTTGTGAAAAAAAAAAAAAACTACATCATGAAAAGAAAATACGTATTTTGTTGACATGAAGAAAATACTTTTTCTACATCATAAAAAGAAATCACTCATTTCATTAAAATAAAAAAGTAAATACTCCATCTATAATATGAAAAAGAAGTACTCTAAATAATATTTCTATTTAGGGTGGGGATGGGGGTTGAGGGTGGGGGTGGTGGGTTGGGGGTGGGTGGGAAGTTCTAATTTTACTACTTTTTTTATTATTTTTATCTTTGTTAGTATTATAAGATAAAGAACTGTAAAATAAATTACTATATCTAAATTGAGGAAAGCAATCATTATGCATGAATTGACATTTTGTTTCCAAAATATAAGACAAGTAACAGGAAAAAAGAAAAAAAATTCATCATCATAAACCATTGAAGGATGATATTTATGAAAAATAAAAACAAAAAATATTGTTATATATGTGAGAATATTTTATATATGCTTGATTAAGCGTTGAGAATATTGCTAAAATTTAGGTCAATTCGGGCGGGTTGGGTTACAACCCATTGTTCATCCCATCTTGACCCAGGCCATCTTAACCCAAGTAAACTTTGGGCAAGGTTGGGCAATGACCCATTTAATGAGTCATCCCATCTTGACCAGTCCAAACAATCTATTTGTCACCCCTATTTATGAGCAATTTATATTCATAGCCAAAAGAGGAAGCATCTAGACAGTAGATTGTCGTTTTCCGACAACAATTTTATTGCATTAGAGTTGTAGGGAACTTGGGGCAGATCCTGGCCTTTTGTTTTTGTAATGACCCGACCGGTCATTTTGTATAGTTGAGCCTTGTTTCCCCTTTTGATGCTTCACGCATGTGCATTTGTGATTTTACGACTTGCGGGGATGGTTAGTTATGTTCCGGGAAGGTTTTGGGTTGATTTGGACCCTTTGTTTCTTGTTTTAGAAGGTTAGAAATGTTGACCTAGGTTTGACTTTTGTGAAAATGACCTCGGAATGGTATTTTGATGGCTCCGTGTAACAATCTGGCTGGTCATTTTGAGTATTTAAGCCCCGTTCTCCTGTTTATTGCCTCCTCTATATTATATTGTGGTTATGTGACTTACCGGGGTATTTGGGTTTGGTTCGGGTGAGTTCCTGAGTGAGATAGGACACTTAATCCTAAAGTTGGAACTTTAAGTTAAAAGAGTTTACCGGAGTTTGACTTTTTTGTAGACGACTCCGAAATGGAGTTTTGACTGTTTCAATAGCTCTGTATGGTAATTTTGGACTTAGGAGCTTGTCCGCATATTTAATTGTAGGTCCGTAGGTCGTTTCGGCTTGAATTGGCAAAAATTAGAAAGTTGAAGGTTTGGAAGGTTGAGAAGTTTGACTAGGAGTTGACTTTATTGATATCGGGTCCGGATTTTGGTTCCTGAAGTTGGAATAGGTCCGTTGTGTCAATTATGAATTGTGTATGAAATTTGAGGTCAATTGGAGTTGGTTTGGAATGTTTCGGCATTAATTTTAGAAGTTAGAAGTTTATAAGTTTCTTAGGCTTGAATCGATGCGTGATTCATGGTTTTAGTGTTGTTTGATGTGATTTGAGGCTTTGAGCGAGTTTGTATCATATTTTAGGACTTTTTGGTATGTTCAGACGGGGTCCCGGGGACCCCGGGTGTATTTCGGATTGAGTTCGGACCAAATGTTCAAGATATGGGATTGCTGGTTTTTCTGAGTTTCGTTTCCTGCATCGCGTTCGTGAAGGAGCTATCGCGATCGCGTAGAGTATTTTATGGCAGATGGAATTTACTCTTTGCGTTCGTAAAGTATGGCTTGCAATCGCAGTGTTTGAGGAGATTTTGTATCACAAACGCAAGAGGTGGACCGTGTTCGCGTATAAGGAAAGTGAGGTTGGGGTTGACACACGCGGTGTTCTTCACGTTCGCGTGTCCTTGGACGTGATCGTGTAAGTTGAGGAAGCTGCTCATCGCATTCACGACTTGCTTCATGCGATCGCAAAGAAGGCTTTATGAGATGGGGAGATTTGTTCTCCGCGATCGCGTGTGTTTGTTTGCGATCGTGAAAGAGGATAACTGAGCAGTAGTGTAACGTTTCCAAAATGAGGGTTTTATCTCATTTTTCATCTTTTGGACCTAGAGAGCTCGGTTTGTGGCAATGTTTCAACAGATTTTCAAGGAAATCACCGGGATAAGTGATTCTAACTCGGATTTGGCTATTATACATGAATCCATCTTTATTTTTGTCATTTAATTAGTGATTTGAGTTGAAAAATTTGAGGAAAAATTGTCAAACTTCATAGACCAAACTTTGGGTATTTCAAATGCGATTTAAGGTCGGATTTGAGTAATTTTAATATAGTTGGACTCGTTATCGAATAGGTGTTCGGATTTTTGTATGTTTGGTCGGGTTCCGAGATGCGCCCGGGGTTGACTTTTTGAGTTGAGTTTTTGTTTGTCTTTAAAGATTGCAACTTTATTATTTGGAATAGCTTCCTATGGTTTGTATTTATGGAATGAAGTTATTTTGGCTAGATTCGAGCCGTTCGGAGTTGGATAATTGCGGAAAGGGCTTGCTAGTGGATTGAGTTAGTGTGTTTTGAGGTAGGTGTCTTGCCTAACTTTGTGGGGAGGGGGGAGGGGGAATTACCCTTTAGGATTGGTGTTATTTTGTATTAATTGTGGTATGTTGAGGCCATGTATGCAAGGTGACAAGTGTGTACACGGGCAAAATGTGGTAATTGACCGGCTTTAGCTATGTAGATTCTTTCCATGCCTTTAATTGAGTTGCCATAACATGTTATATTTATCATCATTTGTCTATCTTCACATGCTTTACTTGACATTGTTAATACTTGTCTTATCTCTTACGTGCTAATTAGCTTTGCATGCTTAGTTGAAGTTATTATTTTCTCAATTCCTTATTCATTATTTAACTATTGAGTTCCTTTACTTGAAGTTGTTATTTCTTGGAATATCTTATTGTTGAATTATGGAGTTGAAGTTATAAAGGTCGTGATTCACATCGAGGCAAAGTTGTAAATTTATTGAAAAACCATTCTTGTTGATTTATTCACTTTCGGTTGCTATTGTTGAGACTCTTGTTCTTGTTATGGTTGAGCCATGTGCTATTTATGGCGGAAACACTATTATTGTTGACTTCTTTGGCAAGTTGTAGTATTGGGCACTTGAGGTGCGATTTTTATTATGTTGTGATATTGATACGCATGCGGTGGTATAAGGATAGGGATTGATACGCATGCGGTGAGATAAGGTAGGTTTGATACACGTGTTGCTAGTAGGGGAACTACTAGAAGCCACACTGTGTGATAAGGTGGGATGGGCAGCTATTTCGGGAAAATGATTTTCAAAACTAAATATAAGGCTCCCGCGGTGATATAAGGAAGGATTTTGATTTGATTTGTGAAATGATACTACGAGGCGGTACCTCGGTAGTGATTCTTATTGATACCTTTCATTTTACATCACTTGTGTTTTGGTTGCATCATTTCCTTGGCATTCGTATTATGTGTTTCCTCTGTAATGTCTTAATTGCCTTAGTCTCAATGTAGCTATTCTTGTTATATCTCTTCCTTGTATCATCTCCCTTGTTTTCATTAGCCTACTATACTTTACCTACTTAGTTTCTTTATTTATTCCAGTAGGTGTCTTGACTCAACCTCGTTACTACTCTATCGAGGTTAGGCTTGATACTTACTGGGTACCGTTGACGTGTACTCATACTACGCTTTTGCACATCTTTTTGAGCAGATCCATATACTTCATATTAGCCTAGGCACCAATAAGTCGATCTTGGATTAGAGACTTTAAGGTATACCTGCCAGCGTCCGCAAGCCTCGGAGTCACCCTCTATCTAGTTCTATTTCACTCTCCTTTTATTAGATACTATTATATAGGGATGTTCAGTATATTCATATAGTGCTTGTGACTCGGTATCACCGGATTTTGGGAGTTATGCGGAGTCCTTTTTATGATAGTTATTGGTTAAATTGAAAGTTTTATTACTATTTCAGTTAAATTCTATATGTATGTTAGGCTTACCTAGTCTAAGAGAGTAGGTGCCATCATGACATCCTACGGAGGGAAATTGGGTCTTGACAAGTTGGCATCAGAGCTCTAAGTTCATAGGTGTTATGAGTCACAAGTAGGTGTAGTAGAGTCTTGCGGATCGGTACAGAGATGTCTGTACTTATCTTAGAAAGGCTATGGAACTGTTAGGAAACTTCATTTCTTTGATTCCTTATCGTGCGAATTTGTTGACTTCGAATGCTGAAACTTTGTCTCTCTATTCTCTCACAGATGGTAAGGACACATACCGCCGGATCTGACGATCAGACACCCGTGCCCCATACTAGAGCCACGAGAGGTAGGGGCAGAGGCCGATGAGGGGCACGTAGTGTAGCTAGAGCACCTGCCTGAGCTGCGACAGAGGAGCCACAGTAGCTCCAGTTAGGGGGTAGGAACCTGAGGCACCTATTGCCACCCCTGCACTTCAAGAAACCCTCGCACAGTTCCTGAGCATGTTTGGTACTCTAGCTCAGGCGGGGTTGATTTCACTTGCACCAGTCATATCTCAGGAAGGGGGAGGAGCACTGACTCCCGTGGCACGTACCCCAGAGCAGTTGGTCCATGTTGATTAGGTCCCAGAGGTTATACCGGTACAACCGGTTGTCCCAATTCAGCCCGAGGTTAGGGCAGCAGCATCTAAGGAGGAGCACCTCAGACTCGAGAGGTACAAGATACACCACCCTCCTACTTTCAGCAGCCTAGCTACAGAGGATGCACAGGGTTTTCTTGAGAAGTACCGTTGTATTCTCCGTACCATGGGTATAGTGGAGACGAGCGGGGTTGCTTTCACTACTTTCTAGTTGTTGGGATTAGCATACCTATGGTGGCGGGCTTATAAGGAGGGTAGCCCGGTCGAGGCAGCTTCACTCACATGGGCTCAATTTTTAGAGATGCTCCTGAGAAAGTTTGTTCCTCAGAGCCTTCGGGGTGCATGGCTCGCGGAGTTTAAGCAGTTCCGCCAAGGTAATATGACCGTGTCAGAGTATGTTGTCAGGTTCAGTGAATTGTCCAAACATGCACCTGCCTTGGTGTCCACAGTCAGAGAGCGAGTCCGTCGATTTATTGAAGGGCTCAACTATGGTATTAGATTCAGCATGGCTCAAGAGCTGGAGAGAGATACTCCATATAAGCAGGTGGTAGAGATCGCTCGGAGATTGGAAGGTATGCGGAGCCGGGAGATGGATGACAGGAAGGCCAATAGGCCTCGTGAGTCTAGCGAATATAGTGGTGCACGTGCCCCTGTTACAGCCCGTCATGGTAGAGGCAACGTGAGCCGTCCAATTCATTCAACACTTCTAGCTTCTAGTGGTGCTCCGGCTACTCCCAGGCCTCAAGTTGCTCATTATGCACCGCCACTGTCTAGTGTACCTCCTGCACGGGGTGCTTTCAGCGGTCAGTCCAGCCAACCAGGCCCGAGCCAGTTCCAGCAGACACGTCCTCCGAGAGCTTTCTTTGAGTGTTGTAATACTCGTCATATGGTGAGGGACTACCCTAGACTGAGGAGGGGTGCACCTCCACAGACTACTCAGGCTCTATGTATCCCAAAGGGTCCTCAGACTTCTCAGGCCATGGTTACCACACCAGTTGTCGCTCCACCTGCACAACCAGCTAAGTGTGGAGGTCAGGTAGGTAGGGGTCGCCCTAGAGGGGAGGCTAGGCCAGATGATATGCTTTTCCGGATAGGACGGAGGCGGTGCATCAGACGCAGTTATCACAGGTATTGTTCCGATTTGTCATAGAGAAGCATCAGTCTTATTTATCCAGACTCCACTTATTCATATGTAACATCACTTTACTCCATATTTCGGTATATCTCGTGATTCTTTGAGTTCTCTTGTTTATGTTTCCACGCCTGTGGGAGATTCTATTATTGTTGACCGTGTGTATCGGTCGTGTTTAGTTTTTTATTGGTGATTTTGAGACTAGAGCTGATCTATTGTTGCTCAGTATGGTAGACTTTGATGTTATTTGGGCATGGACTGGTTGTCACTCTATCATGTTATTCTTGATTGCCATGCCAAGACGGTGACATTGGCTATGCTAGATTTACCGCAATTTGAGTGGAGAGGTACTTTGGATTATGTTCCTAGCAAGGTTGTGTCCTTCCTTAAGGCACAACGGATGGTTAGGAAGGGGTATGATGCATATCTAGCCTTTGTGAGAGATGTCAGTATGGATAATCCTACCGTTGAGTCAAATCCAATAGTGAGAGACTATCCAGATGTATTTTCGGCGCTTTTGGGCATGCCGCCCGATAGGATATCGATTTTGGTATTGACTTATTGCCGGGCACTCAGCCCATTTCTATTCCACCATATCGTATGGTTCCAGCGGAGTTGAAGGAGTAGTTGCAAGAGTTGCTTGATAAGGGTTTCATTCGGCCTAGTGTGTCACCTTGGAGTGCTCCGGTCTTGTTTGTAAAGAAGAAGGATGGTTCTATGCGCATGCGTATTGATTATCGGCAGTTAAACAAGGATACAGTGAATAACACGTATCCATTACCACATATTGATGACCTATTTGATCAGCTACAGGGTGTCAGAGTGTTATCAAAGATTGATTTACGGTCAGGCTATCATCGGCTAAAGATTCGGGATCCAGATATTCCAAAGACTACTTTTAGGACTCGGTATGGTCACTACGAGTTCCTTGTGATATATTCGGGCTGACCAACACCTCGCAACATTCATGCACTTGATGAACAGTGTATTCTAGCCCTATCTTGATTCATTCATCATTGTGTTTATTGACGACATCTTGGTGTACTCCCGGAGTCGGGAGGATCATGAGCAGCACTTGAGGATCATGCTCCAGACCTTGAGAGTAAAGAAGTTATATGTAAAATTTTCAAATGTGACATCTGGCTTGATTCGGTGGCGTCTTTGGGTTATGTGGTGTCGAGTGAGGGGATCAAGGTAGATCCGAAGAAGATTGAAATAGTGCAGAGTTGGCCCAGACCGTCTTCAGCTACTGAGATCCGGAGTTTTCTTGGTTTGGTAAGGTTTTACCATCATTTCATAGAGAGTTTCTCATCTATTGCTGCACCTATGACCAGATTGACCCAGAAGGGTGCTCCGTTCAGATGGATCGAGGAGTGTGAGGAGAGCTTTCAAAAGCTCAAGACTGCATTGACTAAAGCCCCAGTGTTGGTGTTACCTACGGGTTCGGGGTCTTACAATGTGTACTGTGATGTGTCACGTGTTGGCCTTGGCATGGTGTTGATATAAAACGGTAGGGTGATTGCCTACACATCTACACAGCTGAAGGTTCATGAGAAGAATTATCCTGTCCATGACCTGGAATTAGCAACTATTGTTCATGCCTTGAAGATTTTGTGGCACTATTTGTATGGTGTCCCTTGTGAGGTCTACACCAACCATCGGAGCCTACAGCATTTGTTCAAATAGAAGGATCTTAACTTGCGGCAGCGGAGATGGTTAGAGTTGCTTAAGGACTATGATATCATTATTCTATATCATCCCGGGAAGGTCAATGTGGTGGTCAATGCCTTTAGTCGAAAGGCGGAGAGCTTGGGCAGTTTAGCATATCTACCGGCAGCGGAGAGGCCATTAGCATTGGATGTTGAGGCCTTGGCCAACCAGTTTGTTAGACTGGATGTTTCGAAGCTGAGTCGAGTTCTGGCTTGCATGGTTTCTCAGTCTTCTCTATATGATCGTATCAGAGAGCGTCAGTATGACGTTCCCCATTACTTGTCCTTAAGGACACGGTACAGCATGGCGATACCAAGGAGGTGTCTATTGGAGATGATGGTGTGTTGCGAATGTAGGGCCGATTATGTGTGCCTAATGTGGATGGGTTGCGTGAGTTGATTCTTTAGGAGGCCCACAGTTTGTGATACTTCATTCATCCGGGTGCCGCTAAGATGTATCAGGATTTGAGGCACCACTATTAGTTGAGGAGGATGAATAAAGACATAGTGGAGTATGTAGCTCGGTGCCTAAATTGTCAGAAGGTGAAGTATGAGCACCAGAGGCCAGGTGGGTGGCTTCACAGGCTTGAGATTCCTGAGTGGAAATGGAAGCGAATTACCATGGACTTTGTTGTTGGGCTCCCACGGACTCAAAAGAAATTTGACGCAGTAAGGGTGGTTGTGGATAGGTTGACCAAGTCAGCTCATTTCATACCAGAGGTGACTACTTACTCTTCAAAGCAGCTGGCTCAGGTCTACATTCACAAATTGTCCGACTTCATGGCATGCCGGTATCCATCATTTCTAGCCGGGTTACGCAGTTTACATCATGATTCTGGAGGGCCGTGTAGTGTGAGTTAGACACACGGGTTGAGTTGATACAGCATTCCACCTCAGACGGATGGACAGTCCGAGTGTACTATTAAGATATTGGAGGATATGCTTCATGCCTGTGTTATGGAGTTTGGGGGTTCTTGGGATCAGTTCTTGCCGCTTGCGGAGTTTGCCTACAATAACAGTTACTAATCGAGTATCCAGATGGCTCCTTATGAGGCCCTATATGGGAAACGGTGTTGTTCCCCAGTTGGTTGGTTTGAGCCGGGAGAGGCTAAGTTATTAGGCACGGATCTGGTTCGAGATGCCTTGGAGAAGGTCAAGATCTAGGATCGGATTCTTAAAGCCCAATCTAGACAGAAGAGTTATGCCGATCGGAAGGTTTGTGATGTTGCATTCATGGCTAGAGAGCGGGTCTTACTCCGGGCTGTAACACCCCGGAAAATTTTGAAGTGTTTTAAGACCATTTAGAAGATTGGCAGGTACTAATTATATTAATTCAGGTATGAACAAGACTAATAATATGAATGATATCAATTGATCATGATAATATATGTTTGAGGTGCATTAAGAATGATTTATGGTCTAAGAAGAGCCCCAAGGCTAAGTCAAGTTGGAAATTATACGATGGGGTAAAGTTTCAAGTGAGTTCGCACAAGATCTAAATTCAAACGAGCATAACTCTCAAGATATAAAGTTTTATATGGTTTATGACCTTTCAAACTAAATATCTATGTGTCTAGTTTCTAATGCTTCAAACTGTTCGTCATTTGGAGATTCCTACAAGAAGTTATGACCTTTTTACTAAAGGGTGACAGAACAGCTACACAAGTCTTGTGTAGCCTATACACCATAGCAGCGTAGCCTACGCACCATAGCAGTGTAGCCTACGCACCATTGCGTAGGCAAATCCAGCAACTTCCAATTGAAGGGGAATGAAAGTCCACCCTGCGTAGCCTTTGTGCGTAGCCTACGCAGGAGGCTACGCAGCTTCAAGGGTCATTTTAAGGAGCTGAAAACGTGGGTTTTGAGAGAGAATGTGTTAGTTCTTCATCTTGGAATGGATTTCTAGAGAGAATGAGGAGCTCTTCCACGATTGATACACTTCAAGGTAAGTTTTTTTGGCATAAGGATGATTATATAACATCATTTAGTGATAACACTAACATTATTATGGATCAAATCCATAGAAAATGGGTTGAATCTTCAAGAACACCAAAAAGAGAAAAAGTGAGATTCTTCCACCAAAAGGTAATCCCTTCACTTGAGCTTCATATATATGTCATATTGGAGTATGGGTAGCATGTTTATGAGTTTCATTTGAAGTTATAATGGGATATTGTATGAACCCTATAAGAAGATGAATAGTGATGAATTGATATAAATACATATGTCTTGAGTTTCTAATGATTCCAATAGACTTGATAACTTAATTGATGAACGAATTTAATTGGGAATCACCATTTGGATAAGATACAATACTAGTTCTTGAAATGCATGTTCTTGAACCTAGAGTTTTGTTGGAGAAGACAATGAATAGTGACTTGATGATGTTGGGTAATTAACATAGTATTATTAATGACTCCAAATGATTATTAAATGATAAGAATTAAATTGAATAGGCTAATGGATGAGCCTATTGGATAATTTGGGATGGTTGAAGGCTTGTTGCCAAATTGTGAAGCCTAAATGGATATTTATGAATCTTTTCGTATTTATTTTAATGTAGTTGGGATATCTAATGGTAGGTATTGAATTGTGGGTGATATTTGGACATTTTAATCAATTGGAGCATTGTATTATTTTCGGAGGTTGAAGGTTGAGATTGGGATTGCTAGGATTCTTCGAAATATTGTAGTAATTTAAGAAAAGTTCAAATCGAGGTATGTTGGCTAAACTACTCACTTAGAATTGAATTCTATGATATTCCCATAAGTTTCAAGTATGGTTGTCTCAAGTTCCTTATTCTATATTCCGAGATGTTCCCAATAAATTCGATTGTCCCGAATAAGAAAAGTGTCGATAATTATGTATTCAAAATGTGTCACGAATGTTCCTATCACATTATGTTATCCTTTGGGAATGTGTTCAAGAATGATATATGTATTAAAATGCTATGTCTTTGAGTCATGTTTCAAATGAAGTCTATGATGCCAAATTGTGTGAGAAAATCTCAATATGCTTAAGACTCTTAATTGCTCATATGTGTACCTAAAGTCTTGATTGGAAATATCTTATTATTGATAATCTATGAAGATAGTTGGAAGTGGAATAAGTGAATTGGGGGTATAAAGTGTGACCAATGTGCCAAGAGTGAAACTTATACTTATGGCCAATAGTTCCAATGAAATAAGATGATGTGAGAAAGATTATGAAATGAGATTTGATTCTACTGTTCCAAAATTGACTTCGAAAATAGAATTGCCTAAAAGCTTATGAACTCAAGTGATGCCCATATGTGGTTGTTTCAACTAATGCTATACTTTGTAAGTATTTCCAATGTGTTTTGAGCTCTTATATATTCATGAGTTGAAATGGTGTATTGCCCTTTTTGGGAAAAAGTATTTCAAGAATAAATGGTGTGTTACTTGTTTACGATTTTAACTTGCGCTTCGATTGCCAATCATTTTACTCCATTTCTTGGAAAGAAATCCACTGTGTTTAAAGTCTTCATTACTAATTAACCTAAAGTTGTGGTTTTCGGAATATTATATATGTTGATATTTGTGATGATAATCCATGAAAGGAAAGAATGAAAGTGTGGAATATGAAATACGGCCATTGTGCCACGAATGAAGAACCATATGTATGACCAAGAGAGCCAATGAAATAATGATGTTGAAAGTTGTTGAAAGTGCCAATGAGGCCATATATGGTATGAAAGGTTATGAGGTAAAGGAATTTGTATTGATGTTACCTTTGTATGCAAAAACAAAAATAATATTTTTGGGAGTATCGATAGTCACCGAGGAAGGGTAGGTTGAAATAACCTAACCCCGAAACTACACGTACCGGTATAGGAGTGGATTGTATTTATTTCTCCTATTTGGGATGAGATTGATGTGATAAAATTATTCTCCTTACTTGGGATGAGATGATTGATAGAAAAGGATGATGCCGATCCACACGGCATTGTGGTGAGATGGCCTAGCCGATCGGGTTGTGATCGGACACCATGCTGCACACACAGTGGTAATTGTGCTGGAAATTGTAATTGAAATTGTGATTGTGGTTGATGTCTCGGATGAGACGGCCTAGCCGATCGGGTCGTGATCGGACTTTGTGCTAAAAGTACGGTGGTATTGGTATTGTGAACATTGGTATTGTGAACAGTGATATTGTGAACAGTGATATATCGGTGCTAAAGATCTCCCAATCAAAAATATATAATATTATCTTCGTATCTTGAATATTACTATGTTTTAACTTGGCTTTTGGATATCATTGATTGTTGATTGTGGTTTCTATGGATTTCCCTTTCTTACATTGGCATTCTATTTTGAAAGAGGACAGTTAGCTTTACATACTAGTACTATTCCATATGTACTAACGTCCCTTTTGCCGGGGGCGCTGCATCTTCAATGGATGCAGGTGGTTCATCAGCGGGCAACTTTGGTCCTCGTTAGCAGTCACTCTCTATCCAGTAGAATTAGGTGAGCCCTACTCTATTCCGGGCCTGATGTCATTTGAGTTGTACATTGTGTTTTAAGGTATACCTAGGGCCTTGTTGCCGGCACTTCCATACTCCTCTTCTATTGTACTTAGAGGCTCCATAGACAAGTTGTGGGTAGTGTTTGACGTGGGGAATTGAAATAGAAATGTTGGTATTTGGTAAACATGTTTTTCATTATATCTATACTCTAATGAAACTGGAATGGGAATTGTTAATAAAAATCTTTTCAATGTTTGATTAATGGAGTTCATCTCCTCTTTATTCATGGATGAGTTTGGGTAGAAGGAAATCTAACAGGCTTGCTCGGCCTGGTTCACTCGGTTGAGCGCCGGTCGTGCTCCCCGATTTGGAGGCGTGACACGGGTTTCTCCTATGAAGGGTGTTATGAGGTTCGGAAAGAAGGCAAGTTAAGCCTTAGGTATATCGGACCCTTTGAGATTCTTGAGAGGATTGGTGAGGTGGCCTACAAGCTTGCATTGCCACCTGGTCTAGTTGTAGTTCATCAGGTATTCCATGTTTCTATGCTCCGAAAGTATCACGGTGATCCGTCCCATGTGTTGGATTTTAGCTCAGTCTAATTGGACAAGGATTTGTCTTATGTTGAGGAGCCGGTGGCCATCTTGGACAGGCAGGTCCGAAAGTTAAGGTCAAAGAGCATTGCTTCAGTGAAGGTTCAATTGAGGGGTCAACTAGTCGAGGAGGCAACTTGGGAGACCGAGCATGATATACGTAGCCATTATCCTCGTCTTTTCATCACTTCAGGTATGTCTCTATACTCGTTCGAGGACGAACGTATGTTTTTAAAGGGGGAAGATGTAACGATCCGGACGGTCTTTTTGAGTATTTTAGCCTCGTTCCCCTATTTATTGCCTCTTCTATGTTATATTATGGTTATGTGACTAACCAGGGTGTTTGGTTTTGGTTCGAGTGAGTTTCAAAGTGAAATGGGAGTTTGAATTTTGTGTAAACGACTCCGGAATGGAGTTTTGACTATTCCAATAGCTCCGTATGGTAATTTTAGACTTAGGATTGTGTTCGGATGTTGATTTGGAGGTCCGTAGGTCGTTTTGGCTTGAATTGGCAAAAATTAGAAAGTTGAAGGTTTGGAAGGTTGAGAAGTTTGACCGGAAGTTGACTTTATTAATATCAGGTCCGGATTTCGGTTTCGGAAGATGGAATAGGTCTGTTGTGTCAATTATGAATTGTTTCCGAAATTTGAGGTCAATCGTAGTTGGTTTGGTATGTTTCGGCATTAGTTTTAGAAGTTAGAAGTATAAGTTCCTTAGACGTGAATCGATGTGCGATTCATAGTTTTAGTGTTGTTTGGTGTGATTTGAGCCTTTGAGCGAGTTCGTATCATGATTTAGGACTTGTTGGTATGTTCGGACGGGGTCACGGGGCCCCCGGGTGTGTTTGGGATTGAGTTCGGACCAAATGTTCTTGATATGGGATTGCTGGTTTGTCTGAGCTTGGTTTCCTTCATCGCGTTTGTAGAGGAGCTGCCGCGATCGCATAGAGTAGTTTATGGTGGATGGAATTTTATTCTTCGTGTTCGCAAAGTATGGCTCGCGATCTCAGTGTTTGAGGAGATTGTACATCACGAACGCGTGAGATGGACCGTATTTGCGTATAAGGAAAGTGAGGTTGGGGTTGAGGTACGCGATGTTCTTCGCGTTCGTGTGGCTTTGGATGCGATCGCGTAAGTTGAGGAAGCTGGTCATCGCGTTCGCGATTGGATTTAGGCAATCGTGAAGAAGGTTTTATGAGCTGGGGAGATTTGCTCTCCGCGATCGCGTGTGTTTGTTTGCGATCGCGAAAGAGGATAACTTGGCAGTAGTGTTAAGTTTCCAACACGAGGGTTTTATCTAATATTTCATCTTTTAAACCTAGAGAGCTCGGTTTGTGGCGATGTTTCAAAGGATTTTTAAGAAAATCATCGGGGTAAGTGATTCTAACTCGGATTTGGATATTATATATAAATCCGTCTTTATTTTTATCATTTAATTAATGATTTGAGTTGAAAATTTTGGGGAAAATTGTGAAACTTCATAGACCAAAATTTGGAGATTTGGAAGGCGATTTGAGGTCGGATTTGAGTAATTTTAGTATGGTTGGACTCGTTATTGAATGGGTGTTCGGATTTTGTAAGTTTTGTCGGGTCTGAGACGCGAGCTCGGGGTTGACGTTTTTAGTTGACTTTTTGTTTCTCTTTAAAGATTGCAACTTTATTGTTCAGAATAGCTTCCTATGGTTTATATTTATGGTATGAAGTTGTTTTGTCTAGATTCGAGCTGTTCGGAGTTGGATAATCGGGAAAGGGCTTACTAGTGGATTGAGTTAGCGTGTTTTGAGGTAAGTGTCTTGCCTAACTTTGTGTGGGGGAATTACCCCTTAGGATTGGTGTTGTTTTGTGTTAATTGTGGTATGTGGAGGCCGTGTACGCAAGGTGATGTGTGTATACACGGGCTAAATATGGTAATTGACCGGTTTTAGCTATGTAGATTCTTTCCATGCCTTTAATTGAGTTGCCATAACATGTTATATTCATCATCATTTGTCTATCTTCACATGTTTTACTTGACATGGTTAATACTTGTCTTATCTCTTACTTGCTAATTGCCTTTACATGCTTAGTTGAAGTTATTGTTCTCTCAATTCCTTATTCATTATTTAACTATTGAGTTCCTTTACTGAAGTTGTTATTTCTTGGAATATCTTATTGTTGAATTATGGAGTTGAAGTTATAAAGGTTGTGATTCACATCGAGGCAAAGTTATAAATTTGTTGAAAAACCATTCTTGTTGAGTTATTCACTTTCGGTTGCTATTGTTGAGACTTTTGTTCTTGTTGTGGTTGAGCCATGGACTATTTATGGCGGAAACACTATTATTGTTGACTTCTTTGGCAAGTTGTGGTATTAGGCACTTGAGGTGCGATTTGTGTTATGTTGTGATATTGATACATATGCGGTGGTATAAGGATAGTGGTTGATATGCATGCGGTGAGATAATGTGGGCTTGATACACGTGTTGCTAGTAGGGGAACTACTTGAAGTCACGCGGTGTGATAAGGTGGGATGGGGAGCTATTTCGGGAAAATAATTTTCAAAACTAAATGTAAGGCTCCCGCGGTGATATAAGGAAAGATTTTGATTTGATTTGTGAAATGAGAATACGAGGCGGTACCTCGGTAGTGATTCTTGTATCAACGAGGCGGTACCTCGGTAGTGATTCTTGTTGATACCTTTCATTTACATCACTTGTGTTTTGGTTGCATCATTTCCTTGGCATTCTTATTATGTGTTTCTTTCGTGATGTCTTAATTATCTTAGTCTCAGTGTAGCTATTCTTGTTATATCTCTTCCTTGTATCATTTCCCTTATTTTCATTTTCCTACTATACTTTACCTGCTCAGTTTCTTTATTTATTCCAGTAGATGTCTTGACCCGACCTCGTCACTACTCTACAGAGGTTAGGCTCGATACTTACCGGGTACCATTGTGGTGTACTCATACTACGCTTTTGTATATCATTTTGTGCAGATCTAGGTACTTCATATCAGCGTAGGCACCAATGAGTCGAGCTTGGATCGGAGATTTCAAGATATACCTATCGGCGTCCGCAGGCCTCGGAGTCACCCTTTATCTAGTTCTATTTCATTGTCCTTTTATTAGATACGATTGTATAAGGATGTTCAGTATACTCATATAGAGCTTGTGACTTCGTATCACCGGATTTTGGGAGTTATGTTCACTTGAGTTGCGGAGTCCTTTATGATAGCTATTGGTTAAATTGAATGTTTTATTACTATTTTAGTTAAATTTTGCATATATGTTAGGCTTACCTAGTCTTAGAGACTAGGTGTCATCATGACATCCTACAAAGGGAAATTGGGTCAGTGACACTCCGCTTGGTTCGTATCATGATTTTGGACTTGGGCGTATACCCGAAATTTAATTCCGAGGTTCCTAGGTTGACTTGACTTATTTTGCCGAAAGTTGGCAATTTGTGGTTTAGAAATTTCCTTAGGTTTGACAGTAGGTTGAATTTATGGCTATTGGGTTCGGATTTTGATTTAGGGACATGAAATGGGTCCATTTTGCTATTTGAAACTTGTCTGCAAAATTTGATGCAATTCATAGTTAGTTTGATAGCATTCAGACGTTTGGTTGCAATTCTAGAGGTTCTTGAGTTTCTTTTTTGAATTTCATGCGTTTTGATATCCGATTCGTGGTTCTAGATGTTATTTTGGTGTTTTGAATTATGTGAGCGAGCGAGTTTGTATGATGTTCTTAGACTTGTATGGATGTTTGGTTTGGAGCCCCGAGGGCTCGGGTGAGTTTCGGATGTGTTTCGGATTGGTTTGAGCTGGTTATAGGTTGTGTCACGACCCAAAATCTAACTAGTCGTGATGACACTTAACCCCAACCCGCTAGGTAAGCCAATTAACAATAAACCAATTCCAATGAGATTCATTAAGATAAGTAATGATAATACAATTGTGCTTTCATACAAAGAATTCCCAAGGACTGGTAGTACAAATCATGAGCTTCTAAGATTTAGAGTACAAAGCTGGTATGAAATAAATACATCATATGTTTGAAATATACATGAACAGATTAATAATTCTAAAGCTACCAAGAACAAAAAGGCAGCAATGACCGGAACGCAGGTACGTCTTCGATATCAGCTCCCGCCATACACAGCAACATCAGCATAAAAAATCTACACGCAAGGTGCATAAATGTAGTATGAGTACAACCGACACCATGTACTCAATAAGTAACAAACCTAACCTTAGGTTGAAAGTAGTGACGAGCTGGGACAAAGGTCGGAGTCCAACACCAATAGCCAACAACAGTTCATAACAATATAATAAAAGTGATAAAAGAAATAACTCGGAGATATGGTGTTCAGCTCATTCACAGTTACGAAAAATAGTCATGCTTTCCAGTTATAACAGTAAAACCCAAATCCTTCACCGAAATCACCAAAATATGAGTAAGTCAGAAACCTTTGATTTTTCCCGAAAACTTTCAACAACAGATAAGATGATTCAATTTCAGATAGCATGAGAAAAGTACATCTCTATGCCTACATGTCAATGTGCATGTGTAGTCATAAATGTCACAAAACCGTGTAACATGAGGAAATGCATCTCTATGCCTACAGTGGTGAATTCATGTACTCACACTCTTAGAGTACTCAATATCACAGTTTCACACTCTCACTCATCACGCTCAATCACTCAGACACTCAGTCACTCAGCACTGTACAGGGCAGATCCAGCCCAAATACTAATAAATCCTACTACGGCGCGTAGCCCGATCCCATCGTGAATCAATAACAACTATGCTCATTGTGGGTGTGCAGACTCCGGAGGGGCAGATCCAGCTCAAGCGCTATAATAAGCCAATCATGGCATGAATCAATAAAGCCTGCTGCGGCGTGCAACCCGATCCTATCATGAACCAATAATACCTGATGCAGCGTGCAGCACGATCCCATCAATATCACTCATAATCAGGCTCGGCCTCAACTCAGTCATCAATCTCTCCAGTCTCTCGGGCTCACAATATCATGAAAATTAGCCCAAAAATGATGATATGATATATCAATAAATGGCAGCAGAGACTGAGATATGATATGCAAATGAATGAGTATGTAATTGCAATGTAAGCAAATAATTCAACAACAGAAATGACCTCAGTGGGTCTCAATAGGATAAGCATATAGCCTAGACATGGTTTCTAACATGGATGACATCTCAATTATTCTAGCACGTAGAAATTTCATGAATATAAACAAGATTAGGTCACTACACAGTACCGCAGAATCAATCGAATCATAATTCACATGGTGCACGCCCACACGTCCGTCACCTAACATGTGCGTCACCTCAACACCAAACACATATCACGTATATTCAAGAATTCATACCCTCAGCGCCAAATTTAGAAGTGCTACTTACCTCGAACAAGCCAAATCCAATACCGAGCAAGCCAAATGATGCTCCAAAAATGCCATACCGTGCATATCAACCTCCGAACTGCTCGAAACTAGCCAAACGCAACTCAAATACATAAAATAATGCCTAAGGAAACAAACCCAATCGATAAAGGTGGAATCTTTAATTAAAAGTGCAAAGTCAACCAAAAAGTCAAACCCGGGCCCACACCTCGGAACCCGACAAAACTTACAAAATACGACAACTCATTCGATTACGAATCCAACCATACTAGTTTTACTCAAATCCGACTCCGAATCAACGTTCAAAACTCAAAAATTCACTCTATGAAATATTAGACAAAACCCCTAATTTTTCTCTTGAAATCCTCAATCAAATGCCAAAAACGACGATAGATTCATAAAATAAAATCAAAATCAAGTAGAGAACACTTACCTCAATCCATGTGGTTAAAATCGCCTCAAATATCGTCTTAATCCAAGCTCCATAGCTTCAAATATGATAAAAGTGGACAACCCTCAATTTTATAGCTTCTGCCTAGCAATTTTTGCATTTGCGAACAAATTCCCGCTTCTGCGGACTCGCATGTGCAACCCAGCCTTCGCTTCTACGAACATGCCCAAACTCAGCAGCCACCGCTTCTACAGTCGCGCTTCTGTGTTAAATTCATCGCATTTGCGACCCTCTCGCCCACAGTCCATATCCGCTCCTGCGATCAAAATGTCCGCACTTGCGGACCCGCTTCAGCGCCCAACTTCCGCACCTGTAGACTCTGCTCCCAGGCCAAGAATTCGCTCATACGCCAATGATCTCGCTTCTGCACGCTCACAGATACGCTTCCTGCTCCGCATCTGCGATGGTTCCCCAACCTAGCCTTCTTCGTAGGTGCGCCAATTCCCTCGCTTCTGCGACCACCGCACCTGCGCAAAACCAATCGAAGGTGCGCAACATCAAAACTAGCTCCTCTTCAGCAATGCAACATGAGATAAAAATGATCCGAACCTCGTCCGAAACTCACACGAGCCCCTCAGGACCCCATCCAAATATACCAACAAGTCCTATAACATAACACGGACCTATTCGAGGCCTCAAATCATGCATAACAACATCGAAACGACGAATCGCACCTCAAATCAAACATAATGAACTTTGAATCTTTCAACTTCCAAAACTCGTGCCGAACCTTATCAAATCAACTCAGAATAAACTCAAATTTTCCACACAAGTCCCAAATGACATAACGAAGCTATTCCAATCCCCCAAAAACATAATCCGAATTCGATGTTCTCAAAGTCAACTCTCAGTCAAACTTATGAACTTTCCAAACCTTCAAATTTTCAACTTTCGCCAATTAGTGTCGAAACCTTCTAGAAATATCCAAATGAAATTCCGAGCATACGCCCAAGTCCAAAATCACCACCTGGACCTAACGGAACACTCAAAAACTCCAATCCGAGGTCAAATACTAAAGAGTCAAACTTGGTCAACTCTTCCAACTCTAAAGCTTCAATCATGAAATTTATTCTTCCAAATCAATTCCATATAACCTGAAAACCAAAACCGATGATTCACAGAAGTCATAATACATCATACGATACTGATCAAGACTTCAAATAACTGAACGGAATGAAAATGCTCAAAATGACCGGTTGGGTCGTTACAGGTTACTGGTGTGCTGGTGCTGCAGTTGTCGCAATTGCGAGCACCAGCATCAAATTGCAAAGAGGTCAGGGGAGGTCCAGATTTCACAAATGCAACTCCCTTTTCACATTTACGAAGACAATATAGGATTGGGTTGGGTCATATTGCGACCATTGTGTCGCTTTTGCGAAGAAGACTATCGTTGCAATTGCGAAGCCTTTGTCCCAATTGCGGCATCTATGTGGGTTGTCAGGGTTTACTTTTGCGATCCATATTCCGCAATTGCGATGGTTCAAAAATGAGAACCCAAGGGCGTATTTGCGACATCTACAAGAACAAAAGGGTTGGAAGACGGGATTTTAGCCTCATTTTCATATCTTTGAACCCTCGACTCGTTAGAAGGGGATTTGGAGAGGGGATTTTCACATACGATAGGGTAAGTGATTTTGATCTATTTTCAATTATATTACATTATTATACATCAGATTTAACATCATATTCATAAGAATCTAAGAGAAAATTTGGGTAATTCTGTCTATGTTTTGACAAATGAAAATTTGGAATTTAAGAATCGAATTGGACTCGGATTTAAAAATAAAATACATATATGGACTCATGGGGTTATGGGTAGTCGAGATCTACCCTTGGACTCGGATTTTGACCGGGCGGGCCCAGGGTTGACTTTTGAAAAATTGTATAAAGATCATAGCTTTATTAATCGTAATTGGTTTCTCTTGCATTGTTTGATGATATTAAGTCGTTTTTTGTTAGATTTGAGTCGTGTGGAGGCGAACTTTAAGGGAAAATCTATTTTTGAGTGTTGTTTTGGCCTAGTTGAGGTAAGTATCTTGCCTAACTTTGTGTGGGAGAAACTACTTCTCTGGATTTTGTTTGATTGTGCTACTTAATTTATGCGGAAGACGTGTACATGAGGTGACGAGTATGTACACAGGCTTATATGTGATATTTAACCGGCTTAGACTCTGAGGTTACTTATAAGCATTTAATTGAAGTTATTATTTTATGCTTTATCTTACGTTGTCAAGTTTATCCTTACATGCTTTAATTGAAGTTGTCATTACATGTTCTAGTTTCCATTGTCGAGGTTACTCTTACATGCATTTACTAATAGTTGTTGTCACATAATAATATTTCCATTGTCGAGTTATTCTCATACATTTAGTTGTAGTTGCTATTTCATGCTATCTCTTTCATTGTTAAGCTTATGTTATGCATTAGAACTCGGAGGTGTCATTTCATGGAAATATCTTCATTTTTGAGTTATTGAAGTTGTAGTTGTTGAGAGCTATCAATACGTTTGTGGTTGAAATTGTTGGTTATTGGAATACCTCTCCTTGTTGAGTTATTTCTCGTTCACTTTGTTGTTATTGAAATTCTTGTACATATTGTGGTTGAGTCGTGGGCTATGTGTTGTGGTAACATTGGTATTGTTGATTTGGCAATGTTGAGACATATGAGCACGTGAGGTGCGATTTGATTATTGTATTATGATATTGATACGCATGCGGTGGTATAAGGGTGTGTATTGAAATGCATGCGGTAAGATAAGGTAGGATTTATACGCGTGTTGTTAGTAAGAGAATTACTTGAAGCCACACGGTGAGATAATGGAGCTAAAACATGTGTAGCTATTTCGGAAAATTATTTTTAAAATAAATACAAGGATCATGCGGTGATATAAGTAAGATTGTGATTGTGATTTGTGAGATGAAAACATGAGGTGTGATACCTCGGTGTGATTTTTGTTGTACATTCTAAATTGGAAAGGTTCATTGATTTGAACGGTTATTGCATTGTTTTCCTTAAATTCATCTCACTCGTATTTTTACTGTATTTGATCATTGTTGCTTTTATCATATGCTCTATCTTTGTCGTCCTTTATTACGTTAATTTCCGTTGTTAGCTTGGTTTGATAAATTACTTAGTTGTCACTTATTTCCTTTATTTTCCTGTTGTTAGATTATATTAATATTCTGCACATAAAAGTTTGTTTAACAATAGTAAACATACTATCTATCCAAGTATTGTATTTATAAAACAATACAATACAATGGATCCGGAATCCTCTCCATTTTTATTCTCTCAATTTCCTCAAAATTCTAACTTAAATTAGGGGCACATGGCATAAGTTAAAATTAATGGCTAAGATTTAATTGATTAAAGCAAAACCCTAACCATAATTTAAATAATTAATAACTTGTCCATAAATATATTAAAAACTTTCTCTCTCTTGTTGAAGTTGTTCAGTGTATTTTTTTTGGAATCAAAGTTAAAAAATAATCCCTGTATTTTTGTTCTTTTATAGAGTCCAAGTGAAAAACAAACATTATAACGTATCTACAATTCATTCCATTTACTTTTGAATCTGAACTATTATACATCTAATATTATATTTTAACTCATTTCATATTCCGACAAGACAAAATCCCTATTATGATTATTACATCGTCTACAAAGAAGTTTTTAACTTTGATTCCAACAAAAAAAAAATACAATGAACAACCTCTTCAAGTAGTGAATTTTTTTTGGATAAAGCAATTTGACGTTTGTTTTTTACTTGGACTCCACAAAAAACAATTACACGGTGTCACTGTAATTGTAATAAAGAAAATTACAGTAGAGGGAGAAAAGAGATAAAATAATCGGGTAAAGTGATAAGCAAGCAAATAGATACTGTGTAGGAAAAGAAAAAGCAGGAAGAGAGAGAAAAGTTATTAATATATTTATGGACAAATTATTAATTATTTAAACCATGGTTGGGGCATTACTTTGGTTAATTAAATCTTAACCATTTATTCTTACTTGTGCTATGTATCCTAAAGCTAAGCTAGAACTTGGGGAAGATGGAGGAGTTGGATCCCAATACAATATATCCAAACAGAGTGTAAGGGCATAGAAACACAAGTCAGATCCACTGAGAGCTCTCCAAGCTTGGAAAGTGCAACGCAATGGACAAACAACAAAGGACCGGCGAAGGGGAACAATACGACGGCGGATTACTTTGCCGGTTTGCCCATCTCGTGTTGCCATACTTAGAACCTGCAGATCTAGCGTCCGTCTCAGCAACCTGCAAGGCGTTACGTGTAGTTTCCAAATCTATTACTTCCAGAAGAATCTCCGACGCTTCTAGAGCCATGGAGACTTACCCCATTTCTTTCTTCAACTCCGTCGACTCCGAACTTTACGCCTACTTCATCTACTCCCCTGTTCAGACCTTACCCACCTTCCCATCCATCGCCGGTCTATGCTGGGGAGGAGAAATTGGAGGTTCAGGTCGGGTTAGGCAGGACCCGTTCCTAATCCGGGTGGAAGGTTCTAACGGGTGCGGGTGTGAAAGTTGCGACTTGGATTGCCCGTGCATGGATTTTTCTTCCGGGTTGCCGACCCGAGAATGCGGGCCGAGTTGCCAGTGCGGGTCAGAGTGCGGGAACAGGTTAACTCAGAAAGGAGTATCAGCGAAGCTGAAGGTTGTGAAGGATAGGATAAAAGGGTGGAGTTTGGTTGCTGCTGATTTCACTCCAAAAGGGAAGTTCATATGCGAGTACACAGGTATTTCTGTTATTATTTCTATTATTATTATTATTATTATTGTTGTTTAATAGAAATTTTTTTTCTTTGGGTTTTTTTGCAAGGTATTAAATGAATTTTTAGAGTAAGCTACCCTTACTTGTACTCCATAGCTAAATGAATTCCGAGAGTAAATTGATAGCTCATTACTCTGAAATAAATTGTTATTTGTTGGTAACTGATCTTTGTTAGGCTTTTCCTTGGATTATCGAGGAACGGTTTTCCTTTTTTGTTTATAGTTGTAGTCTGATATAATTGACTGTTGGCACAGAACAATATGCTCGCATGAACTCCCATTAAGCGGATTACAAGGTTTTAGATAGTTAGATTTAAGATACTGCATCTAATATGCCTCTTCAGTTGCTTATGTGGATGGTAACATTGACAAATCGATAAAGATTGTCATGCAATGCTCAGTTGGTGGGGCAATCTGTTCAAACTTTTTCAAGGCTGATGTTCCCAGGGTACAAAGTTTAACCAACCCAAGGTTTCAGATTGATTCTTATCTCAGGCAAACTTACTTACTGATCAGTATGGAGCATCATTGAAAGAGTTTGTTAATTAATAGCTATATTGATTAAACCATTGGTTTCTTAATATAATAATAACAAAGGCTCTATACAGGGACCAGTTGTTATCACACTTATGCTAGTTTTGTTGTTTGCTAGGAGTTTTTCTCCTTAAAAACTTGTATCACAGTGTAGGGATAAGTGTGAGATTTAGAGAATCTTTAGTTTTAAAGAAATCCAATTCACAAAAAAATTCTTAAAACAAAATAGAGAGAGAAGAAAAAGAAATTAATTTATTGGTATTGGAATAAACTGGCCCGAAATAAGTGGAATGAACACAAATGATTCATATAGTCAACTCCGACTATTTAGAATTGATGCATAATTGATATGACATATATTGAGCAGTGAAAAACATCGGGCCAATAAACAAGATGTTGTGATATAAAGAAATAGGGGAGTTAAGTCAAAAAGGTGACACCAAGAAAACTAAATATTCTCACGGTTCTGGCCATATGCTGCTTAAGGTGCAGAAGTGAGGAAACTGAATTTGGGTTTGTAGTGAATACCAATGATCCAATGTTATGGTCTAAGGCAATTGATTTTCCAGTTTGTGGTTGTGATTTATGGAGAAATTTTGAATCTTTGGTAGGATCTTTTTTAAATTCCTTGGTTTTAAATGAGGGTAATGGTTGTACTTGTGGTGGAAAGACGACATGTTGAAGTGTGAACTCTGGAAGATTTTAACTCCGTCCGTTTCTTGCTTATACACAAAAGCACAGACGTGTGTATAAGCCTAGAACTTTCTTTCGAAAGGCTTTCTGACCCTAAGAGTTGGAGGTTGAAATCAGCAGATAAGGCTCATGCTTTTGGTTTTGTGAAAAGATTAAATGGTTAAACAACTTGAATTAGGGAGGCAGTTCAAAGTTTTCAGGTGAAGTAATGAAAGGACAATAGGGTTTAGTAGTTTTCTTTTTGTGCATACTACTAGGATAAATTTTGATAAATTCAGTTTACTTATGAATGATAATTTCAAAAGCTTTTTGACATCTGAAGACCTATAAAATTCAGTTTAATGTTTTATCATGTGCAAGGTCCTTTTTGAGCGTGATTTTCTTTTTCTTTTTGCAGGAGAACTTTTGACCACCGAGGAAGCAAGAAATCGCCAGAAACTATATGACAAAATTTCAAAGAGTAGCCGCTTTCCGCCTGCACTGCTGGTTGTGAAGGAGCACCTTCCATCTGGAAACGTGTGCATGAGAATCAACATTGATGCTACCAGAATTGGCAATATTGCACGTTTCATTAATCATTCCTGCGATGGTGGTAACCTTTGTACAATGATAGTTCGAAGTTCGGGAGCACTGCTACCCCGAGTTTGCTTTTTCTCTTCCAGAGATATTTTGGAGAATGAAGAGCTCAGTTTCAGTTATGGGGATACTACGCTTAACCCAACAGGCTCTCAATGCTTTTGCGGTAGTGCATGTTGTTCTGGGATCCTTCCATCAGAGCACACATGATGTGGTAAGGTAACATTCCATTGCTTTAAACATTGTGGTACATTTATACTTCGAGGTGCATTCCTACATGGGGGCAATGCATGCCACTATCAAGTTCAGCTCTAAAGCACATGGCGTTGAGCATACAATGCTGTAATCCAGAAAAGATTGAAGAGGCCATCGAAGGGTGTGGTGGAATATTAAGATTCCTTCAATCTTAACCAGTGACTTTCTTTGGTTCGTGCCCTGGGAATGGAGTCCGCTTTGGTAG
Organism: Nicotiana tabacum; assembly: GCF_000715075.1. Lineage (NCBI taxonomy): Eukaryota > Viridiplantae > Streptophyta > Magnoliopsida > Solanales > Solanaceae > Nicotiana > Nicotiana tabacum. Next base: position 30,688,177 of record NC_134098.1, read on the forward strand.
GGATGCTAAAAACTTCCCATAGCGAGCTTTCAGCGGTGTGAATCCGGATAAGTCGGGTTAGTGAGTTTTGAACACCGGATGATTTGAATAAAAAAGAAAAGAAAAATTTGAAGAGTCAGTCCGGCAATTAAATGTTTTTTTTTCTGTGCCTGATATGACGTTCTGTGACGAAAGATGCAAGCTAGATTCATATTCAATTGATAAGGGAGGATATTGTGTTGTTGGAATTTATCTCGTCAAGGAGAAGATGTTGTGTTTGTCAAGTTGCTAGACAAAGCTAATGGATAAGAAGGCACTAGGTGGACAAGAAAAGGGAGCGGTGGACGAGGCAAAATATTTGGCACTTTTGTGATCACTTTGATGACTGAAGAAGAGCATGGACAGAACAATGGAATTGGCAGGTTATTTAGGATTTATATATTTGGGAAAGTTAAAAAGATGTAAGCCAGCAAAGAAAATGTTCACGTACTACTGTCAAATGAAAAACGACCTTGGAAAAAGCACCATAATGACAGGGTATTGCATTACACCGATGCAGATGTAAACCATATAAAAAGGTCTGACACAATTGCTAGGAAAAGACTTATTTGGCTATTTTACTTGTTGAAATGGTATTATCCGTCTCAATGTGGACTTCGTCGTTGGAAGATTTGAAGAATGGCAGCTACCCAAAGTTGAACTCTAATGGACAAAGAAAGAGACAATGCTAATGATTTGCGAATATTCAGAAATTAAGGGACCACTGAGAAGGTAACTATCGAAATTCAGATTCAATTCCAACAGGTTCTTCATACATGAAATAAAGAAGGAAAGAAAAGCATCTTCTGTGGTTGGATCAAGTAAAAGAAAAAAATCCATTTTGTGGTAAAACAAACATGAACTTGACAAGAATTTTGAGAATTTCTTGAATTTACCGACTTTTATTCAAAATCCGAAGCATGACAGAAACCAAACTTATGGTGGTTGACTAGGGTCTCTGTTGATTAATTCGATTTTAATATAAGTATTTGCTCCTGTTAGCTATTATACTTGCTAAATTCTACAGCTGAGGGAGATAAAGTTGGGGAAAGGAATAATAGCATTCTCCTTGGTTTTGCAAGTCAACAAGAAGTGATGCCAAGAGGACCTTATCAAAGAAGTGATGCCAAGAGGAGTCACTAGAAATAGTTGATTGAATAGTTGAAGAAAAAATAGACACTTCTAAGCAGATGATTATGATAATAAAGAAGAAAGCTAAAAGGGTACATGTAGAGGTGATTGTGAAGCAGGAACCATTTGGCACATGTAGAGGTGATTGTGAAGCAGGAACCATTTGGCACATGCCTCCGAAGCTGAAAAAATATGCTGGTGTTGTTTAAGCATTCTTTGATTGGAGTTCATGGAAGTGTTTGACCAATTACAACTGCTGACTCAAATAAGTGGAGGAATACATTGAAGCACATTCTGGAAGGGACTAACTGGTGGAGCTTGTGTAGTTTTAAACATCTCACTTGGGAATTCAGATTAGACAAAGAGAAAGCAAAAGAAGTAACCAGTTCTGGTCCTTTAGATTGGGGAAAAGTTAGTGCTAAAGAGAAGAAGAAAGATCAAAGACCTGGAAGGAGAAAACAAGGACATTGCCTAAAATTTACTAGTGGAAATCTGAAGAATGAATCCCAGCATGACATAGAGCAACAGCAAGGAATTGTTTTGAGGGTTAAAAATTGATTGCTTAAGGATGATTCTTTTGGGTGTATGGTTAGTTTTGCTTTGATCGATCTCTCTTTTACAATTATTTGTACTTGTAAGAGCTTTTGTGTAAATGTTCTTTTACCTCTGCAAATGTCTCTATTCCCTGTCAAAAGAAAGAGTATTTATTTGACTTCTAACAAAATTGTCTTTTGACTTTTATTTTCAGATTGTAATAGCGATGAAAGAACAATTCTAATATATCCGTTTAATTTTGAGTTACTGTAATAAGAAGGTCAAACCTCCAGACATTAGGTTATCATGCAACACATAGCATCATCTTAATATTTCTCATCTTTTTCTTTTGTTTTTATATAAAAACAAAGGCAGAGGATGCAGGAACCTAACTGTTGAAGTCCAGACTTCCTTTACTAATGCGGAAACCAACACCTACGAATAATTCAACTCAAGATTAGATTTAAGAGTGAAAGATAGGAAATACCAAAGTAGTTGTTATAGAGAGTTTGATATTACCGCAATAAAGATGAAATAACAAGAACAAAAAGGCAAATAAGGAGCTTATATCCAAGATATGGAACCAACTAGCAATTAACGATATGGAACCAACTAGCAATTAACGATATATCAAACCCAAGACCTCAAGTTGCGTGCAAGCCAAGAGCACATACTATCAACTAAAAATAAAATTGATTACCACTACGGAAATTCACCTTCTAGCAGTAGCTAGAAAGCAAACCGATAAATCGCACCAAGTCGATAACCGAGTCAAATCGAGAAAAAAATCCGACTATGATTCAGTTTGATTTGGTTTGGTGTTGAAAAAAAAAATCCAACCATAATTGGTTTGATTTGGTTTTAACTAAAAAAAGTTAAACCGAAACCAAACTAACCCGACGTTACATGTATAGAAATTTCAAATATATCTAATACATAAAAATACTTATTGTAATGTAATTTATAAATATTTCTTATCTTTTTCATAGTTTTATCTTTTAACCTATTATTTCAAGGTTGAACTTAGAACTTTTGAATGCTCCAATAAGTTTTATAGCCCATAAATGTTAGTAACTCAAATAATGCTAACAAAAGTTCAAACCAAAATCAAATCAATAGTAATGCTAACCAAAGACATTCAATTCAAGACTAGGAATGATAATGTATTGGACATCTATTTTTTAGTTTTGCAATGATCTAGATAAAAATACATAACCTATTTTTATTTTTCTTTAGTGTTTAGTTATGCAATTAATAATACTTGTTAATCGTACTTATTTTAGCACGACTTAGTACTTTTATATTATATTCATTTTTATTTTACCATAACTTCGTATTACAACCTATTGCAATCTAGGAATTAAACTCTTAATCCTCCACCTCTTACAATAACTCTATTCTAAGCTCTTTGTAATAATTCTATTACAAAGCCACATTCTTGACTAACTCTAGTCAAACAACCAAAGCAATAATGATTAAATGATGTCCTACTAAATACTTCTAAAAAGCCGTGTAGGAATACAAGTAATAACAAAAGACAAAGACACAACAAACTAAATGACTCAAGACATATTCAATGTTGGGATGTGGTCCTTGGTTTGTAGCAGATTTGTTCTTCAATGCCCTTGAGGAAAACAGAGGCGGCTGCACACTTGGGAGAATATGTGTTTTTTGGGTTTGCAAGTTTTAGGTCAAAACCTTGTATCATGTTGTTTATATATGTGAGATCAAGAGAGAAGATACAAGGGCATTTCCCATTCTAGCAAACTACAACTGTGCTGATGTATTATTGCAAGTACAGTGCAACAGCTTTAACAACTATATAGTTGACTTGCGCAATGACTTGAAGACCTGATCCTATTTGTTTCCTTTGCAGTTCTCTTATATGATTTCCTTGAGAATTAAACCAGACAACTGAGTATGTTACAATAAGCACAAGAGAACTGATCGTATCAAGTTCATATATGGTTCTTCCACAAAGTTTGACAAATCATTAGAACCACGACTTATCACATTTCATCATCAAACTACTCTTGTGTTTCTTCGGGTCTTATTCCTGGGCCCACTTCCTTTTTATGTTAATTGTTGTTGTGGACCACTTTACTAAGTGAAATGTTTTTTCCTCCTGTTCCTTTGCCATAAAAGGTCCCTCCTCAACTTGTTCAGCCTTTTCTCCAACTTAGCTAGTAGTGGAAACAAAGACACAAGTAAATAGTAAGTCAAGCACACTTTTCATTTGACTTTCTGTGTTTAGAACATATTATTTCTACGTGTAATGTGTTTTTAACACATATACGAGGTGAGCTTAAGCTACTAAGTTCGGTTGAATTTGAGAATTATATTGTAGACCCTTCTCTGTGTATAGCAATTTTAGACCCCGTGTGGCCATAAATAATTTTAATATTTGCAAATGATAATGTTCAGTATATTCAGATACAAGAAATTAGTAAAAGATCATAGTTACTAGTACTTCGGGAAAAATCTGAGAACGGGTGAAAGCAGAGGGAAAAAAATTTGGCGAAAAATTCCTTCAAGTTTTGAAGTTGTGTTTGTTTGATAATGGTTAAATCTAACAAATACAACTTGAGTACTTGAAGAATTTTATTGCCAAAATCTTCCGAAATAAATTTAACATGATCTCTATTGAATGACGAGTTGGCCTGAAGGTTGTAGAGGCGAAATTGGAGAGCCGTAACTGCTGGAAGAATCATCTCTCCATTCATCCTGAACTTGAGCTGCAAACTGCAAATTCCAGAGAACATCCTCCATCGAAGGCCTGCCCACTGGATCTTCATACAAACACCTGCAGCAGATCTCTATCATCGTCTTCAATGATTCATCCGAGCATGAACTTCTTATTGCTGGATCAACCACATTCCTTCTTGATGCTTCATTGCCCATTATGCTTACTTGCAACTATACAATATAACAAGAGAAAATGAGTGGATTTCCAAAAGGCTTACATTATTTGTTTATGAAGCCATATCATCTTCATTGAGCAACAGAGAAATGCCCCTCATCGATTGAGTAAGGATTTCTAAAAGGGTTTATAATATCCTGGGCCACTCTGGAGAATAACATTAAAAACCCAAGTTAACATCATCCATTTTCCATAGATGGTTTAGTCTATTTGAGGAAATGGAGGACGAGTACTTACAATACTTGTGAGAGGTCAATAAACAGAGTATGCTACTAGTTTCCTTTAGATCTTATCGCTTCATGCTATTGGAAGTTTGGTGGCTTCCAACTTTTTGCATATACCTCTTGTACTAACTTTAGATACTAACAATACTTTTGCCTAAATATGGTCGTCATTTATAGAAGGATGTAATTTATAAAATGTCATACTTCTACAATGAGTCAAAATGTTGGAAAATAATGCCAAGACATCTTTCTTGAGATTCTACGTGAAAAAATAAAGATTACTTAATGATACAATTTAAGAGAATTACTCAAGTAAAAAAGCATTAAATTAGGTAAAGTTTTGAAATTTTGTAGCCATTTCCCCCACCAAATTAAATCCTCAGGTGATGCACAGAAACCTGACAATATTCACATGACAACACACCATAGGATATACCTTTACAGAAAAAGTTGATGTAAATAGGGCAGAAGTTGGGTATCCTTTTTTAGTTAATATATAAGTAGCATTTTTTGGGGGTGGGGGAGCATTTGTGTGGGAAAAGTTACGGGTGTCTCAAAATTGTCATTAATTTCTAGATTATGAAATATCAATCTTCAAAAATATCGGGGACAATGACTACGGTTTACCTGGATTTCTCACTAACATATATTATGGTGACACATGTATAAACTTCAATCTTATTTCTTTTTTCTTCAAGAGACATATACTCACACTACGTTTTACCTCATTGGTAGTTCAAAATGAAAATCTGAAATGAAAAACAGCTAGATGATGAAGTGTTAGTCATACCTTATTATGTAGAACTAGAATATCATTTCTGGTATTTATCTGCCTTCCTGTTATGATTTCCAGCAGTATAACTCCAAAGTCATACACATCCAACTTCTCTTCATATTTTTCCCTATAAATCAATATAGGTAAGAGTAAAACAAAGTGTAAGTATGTCCGTGCTTACAGCTTATTTACATTCAATAATACAATATGTTCTGAACAAAGTGGAAATGCCTATAAATATTTGTATTACTGAGCTAAGCAACTAAATTAATTATAAGTTTTGAAATGTCAGATTGATTAAAAAGTTGTAAGCTTAATAATCAAATTAAGTAACTAAAGGCTATGCGGAAACACTACGATTTCAAAATTAACTGCTTTAGCTATTCTAATACTATATTTCTTCGTTGGTTTACGTCTTTGTGTGCATCTAAGAGGTTCATGGGAAAAATTGAACCAGAACTGAAATCAATCCCACTGTATAATAGACATGAAAACCACAAAGCTTAGGTGATTTTGTTGTTTAAACTATGCTGCTCCAATTTGACAGTAATTTGTACACACCTCTCCTTATAACCAGCTGGAAAAGTGTGACAGTATTCCTGCAAATATGCACAGTATTGGCAATTATTGATATTACGGCAATATATAAACTTCTTTTGTAAGTGTGAGTGGAAGAATGAACATAGAACTTTGGGAAGTTGGTCATCACACCTTTCCTACATTCTCCGACAGAATAGGCAAATTGTAGCTGCTAATTTTGGCAACAAGGTTCTGATCCAACATGATATCTGTTATCTTCAAGTTATTTGAAAAGATACCAGGGACAATTCCATTATGCAAGAACTGTAGGCCCTTTGCTACCCCTGTTGCAGCTGCTATACGTTGTGTCCAAGTTAGTTTCTGTCTACCATGTCTATCTGCAAATAGGATAGTGAGGAACAAAGAGCATCAAATTTCCAAACATATAATCCAGCTAAGCATTTGAATTAATTACATTAATCCAACAGTGTAGAAGTGTAGATGCTTGTTAAGTAATTACCAGAAATCCAGCTCCTTAGGGTCCCATTAGGTACGTACTCAAAGACGAGAAATATTCTGCTAACACTTGAATCATCCAAGTAACACTCAAAGCAGTGTCCAAGAGCACTCACCAAATGACAATATCTGAGCTTGGATATCAACTCTATGTGATGCATAAAATTTTGAGTAGTGTTGCTTCTTTTCATTATCAGGCATCTAATGGTAACATTTAAACCATCTCTCATCTGGCCTCTGTACATCTGAAACCAAATCAGAGTAAGTTTGTGAACCCTTGTCCTCCAAAACAGCTGCTAATATTAGTAGGGTTTACTCTTGGGAAGCTGTTAAAAGCTCAGGCGTGATTCTCAGATAGGGGTACGCATACATAGAATTCTAGTTGGGTTTTGATGTATTTTGAATGATCCATACAGAGTACTTATATCCATATGCCATAACCATTTGACACGCTTACGTCTATACAAATTACTAAACCGTTTTGCATGGTCAGCAACTAGCTCAGCAGCTAAGTGCGGAAAAATATTTTAGACTAGGATAAAGATATTAACAGAATCTATTGAAAATTCTAAAGCAATAAGAGGCGGGGTCAAAAACTTCAAGAGTTACACTCATTCTTTTGTGCCAAAACGACAAAGAACGAATGGATGAAACTACTACAAGTCAGCACCAACTCTCAAGTGTAACACTCAAAGACATCAATGCTACAGCAGAGGAAAAGCTCAAAACCATACATGATCTTTGGCTTTAGACTCAAAGTCATACATATTCTTTCACATGGAGCACTAATAGTACATTTACTTTAACAAAGTGGTGCACTTTTAGTCATAACACTGAGAAAAAGCCCAAAAACATACATTATCTTTGGCTTTAGACTCAAAGCCATACATATTCTTCCACATGGAACACTAATAGTCCATTTACTTTAACAAAGGGGTGCACTTTTAGTCATAACGCTAAACACATTTTAATTTTTAACAGAAATCCTAAGATCTGACAAAATATCTGTTCCCTTTATTTTCTTATTTACCGAAAGAAATAAAGATGACAGATTTATCTAGATAGCAAATAGTAAATATACATAGAAGTTATTTACTATTTATCTATTTAATATTCGTAAAATATACATTTTACTAAGAAATGTTAAACACCGTTAATTTTTATTTGCAATAATTTTTATCTAGATAGCCTCAAATGTTATCTAGATTTTTTATTATATACATAATATTTATTTTTATTTTATGTATATTTACTATACGTTGACTCCCATAAAATAAAAAAATCTAATAAATATATATTTATTTTATGCCAACGTATAGTAAATATTTATTTACTCTCAGCAATGATTTTACATATATTTATTTTATGTCAACGTATAGTAAATATTATGTATATAATAAAAAATCTAGCTAACATTTGAGGTTATCTAGATAAAAATCATTGCAAATAAAAATTAACGGTGTTTAACATATCTTAGTAAAATGTATATTTTACGTATAGTAAATAGATAAAATAGTAAATAAATTCTATGTATATTTACTATTTGTTATCTAGATAAATCTGTCATCTTTATTTCTTTCGGTAAACAAGAAAATAAAGGGAACAGATATTTTGTCAGATCTTAGATTTCTGTTAAAAATTAAAATGTGTTTAGAGTTATGACTAAAAGTGCACCGCTTTGTTAAAGTAAATGGACTATTAGTGCTCCATGTGGAAGAATATGTATGACTTTGAGTCTAAAGCCAAAGATAATGTATGTTTTTGGGCTTTTTCTCAGTGTTATGACTAAAAGTGCACCACTTTGTTAAAGTAAATGTACTATTAGTGCTTCATGTGAAAGAATATGTATGACTTTGAGTCTAAAGCCAAAAATCATGTATGGTTTTCGGCTTTTCCTCGCTACAGCACGAAAGAAGGATGGAAGTAATTACTGACTTCATATATATATACCTGGCCATTAGACATTTCACCCATAAAAGTTTCTGTATCAAAGTTGTTTGTAGCCACCTCAAGTTCTTCTAACGAGAAGGTCCGATAAGATGGAAGACTGAGTGCTCCTAGCTTCATTGCTTGAGTAATGTATCCTTATACAAGAAATACCGAGGAATCAAGTTAGCTATACTCAGGAATTAAAGGAAACCAAAGAGAGCGAGGGAATTTTTCTTTTCTTCCTTTATGCATATAGGAAACAGGGTGCAAATATACCTAAGCTTCAAGCTTGAACAGGAACTTGGTTATTGAGGCAAAGGGTCTGTAATTCAGAATCTCTCAAGACTATAAACTTAAGAAGATTCAACCAAAACGTTCATAATTTCCTAATTAGCTAAATATGAGAATATTTTAGCTTCCAACTTCTCTATCTGTGTTGGTAACAAACAATGTATAGGACTAACACCTCCCACCGATTGATATAGGAAGTTGAAAGAAGGTGTAATTTGTTTCAAAGTATATGAAATACAAAGAATATGGGCAGAAACAGAAGAGAGGAACCTTACTTGCATCTGTATACAACTTTGAGGTATATGAGGATGATGCATCTTCTGAAATGAATCTGGATTGGGTTTTCTGGGCAGCCTTCTTTGCAAGAAAAGATTTGACAATCAAGATGGTCAGGCATACTAGTATGCCTCCGCCGGTGATGCTACCACAAATTATCAAGGCAAGAACCACTTTAGAAGCAGGTTTTTGTCTTTGATGATGAGGTAAGACGCCGACAGCCAAAGCCTCATTTCGACAGAAAGAAAATGGATGTTGAGTTCTGTCTCCGGTTGCTAAACAGTTATTAGAGAAATGCACAATCCTATTCCTCGAACTAGAGAGAAGGCAACTAGGTAATGTTCCGGTCAACAGATTAGCAGACAGATCAACAAAGTCTAATGCAGCGTTGCATGGATTATCTTCAAAAAGCATTCCTGTCAACTTGTTTCCTGCAACATTCAGGTAAGTTATGGATGGGAAAGATAGCAAGGATGGAGGAAATGGCCCCATAAATCTGTTGGAAGAAATATCAAAATGTTCAAGCTGATAATAGGACTGAACTTTCTCTGGAATGCTTGCAGTGAACTTATTATTCCTCAGCGCAATGCTTTCTATTTTGCTTCCAACTTGAGGAAATTTCGGTCCAAAAGAGTTGTCCTCTAATTCTAAAACTTGAAGGTTTCCTAAACTGCTAAGATCAGGCACATCCCCACTAAAATTATTCCTCGAAAGTGAAAGTATCCGAAGATTTTTCATATCTCGCAGTGTATCTGGCAAAGGTCCATCTAATGAATTGTTCTTCATACTCAAAACTGCCAAAACAGAAAGCGAACCAAGCCCATCCGGAATTCTGCCAGTCAACCTATTTCCATCGAGCAGTAAGGTTTGGAGGTCAGTTAACGATGAAATTGTTTTGGGTATGCCACTGTGAAAGTAATTTGAGTTTAAGTCAAGTATCTCCAGTGCTGACAGTCTTGAAAGTTTTCCAGGCAAGCGCCCCCATAAACCAAGAGAAACTAATCTAAGGACTTTCAAGCTAGGAAGCTTGACAAGGGCAGTGAAGAATGAACCAACAGAGAAGTTTCTGGGTAAAGGGGAACCCCCCTTTATCCCTATTATGTGCAACTGAGTTATGCTTTCTTCATAGCACACAACAGTGACAGTTGAAGTTGGCTCAATCTTACAGAAATCAGTGTCATTGTTCCAACTATTCAAAGCTGTTGGATAGTTCAAAAGACGTCGAATTCTCAAAAGGCCTTGCACTTGAGAAGATTGTAATTGCTCTGAATAGCTGATTGAGATTAATACCAAAAACAAAACCAGTAGCTTTTCAAGTCCCAAATCTTTTTCCATCAGCACAAGACTGGCTCAACAACTCTTTTAAAAAGAACTGAGAATTTTCTGGAGAACACTGCAATTGCATCAGAACTTGTAAAATACTCTCTAGAGCTCAAACTCAGTAATCCAACAAAATCAAACTCTGCATCCATAGAATTTGAAAAGAAAAAGGGAGGAGGTTAAAAGGTTAAGAATAAGAAACTTAATAGTAATAATAACTTAAAATCCTGCAAATTCACTTCAGAAAGTGGAGTAAAAATGTAAGTGGCAAAAATAATAATCCCCCCCCCCCCCCAAAAAAAAAAAAAAACCCTGCATATAGAGGAAAACTTAGAGATAATTCTTCAGCAATTGATCCAAAGTGCAACATTAAGGAATGAGGTGCAACATATGATATGAAAATAGTGAGATAATCATCCCAAATTGAAAAAAGAAATAATGAATGAATGTTGCAAAGATTTTGCATTTAGTTGTATAATCAGACACATAACTACATAAAGTATAAATACAACTATCTCTGCTTTTAACTTATAGTAGTAGATTAGTATAGAAGAGTAGAGATTCTTAAAAGCTCACAGTAATGGAGGCTTTACCTGTTTTACAGAAGAACTTTGAGGAACTTCAAGGAATCATGGTAACCTTCAAATGAAGTAAAAACCAACTTTTCTTCACAGAAAAATTCATAGGCTTACACCAACTAGTCTTCTTCAAACAATGACCAATAAATTTATGTAGTTAGTTCTTTTCATTTTTATCAAGAATAAAGTAGTGCAAAATAGAATATTGATAGCTTTTACGGAAGGGAAACACCCTGAATCTTGACTAAAGATATGAAAGCAGAAAAGAAATGTCAGTTGTATTATAATTACCAACAAAATCAGAGCTCAAAGACCAAGAAAGTTGGTTAGAAGCCATCCTCTTGCCCACACTTAACTTCTTTTGATTAAGGCCGGGTCGCAATGTTTTTAAAAATGATTATCTTATAATATTGGGCAAATCTTCAAGGAAGTAGCTTTTCAATTCTCTTTCTTTTTAACTATATGTGTTGCAAGTTGCATAACATAGAAATTAATTTTCTATTGTTCCATATAATTTCAAAAGTAAGTTTTTTACTTGATAAACAAAACAGTTGACGTTCAACACTGCAGTCAGAACTAGTCAAATGATTACGGAAAGCCTAATATGACAACTAAACGTGAGTAGAGACAATATTGCCCAAAGAAAGTAATGTTTCTCACTAAATGATCATCATCAGAGGCGGATGTAGTATAGAATTTGCTGGTTCAATTGAACTCATAACTTTCGACGCGGAGTAAAAATTTATATGTAAAAATTCATTAAAATTATAAAAATAATAGATATGAACCATAACTTTAAAAATATAATGAGTTCAATGTTAAAAACCTTAAAATTGAACTCATAAGATTTAAATCCTGAATCCGCCATCATCATATATATTAATTTATCTCATAACTTGAACAAGGATATTTTCAATAATTTTTAGTAATACTTCACTGTCTAGAATTCACCATCGTGTTGTTTTCTTATGATTTTATACATCTTAGTGTTATCTCAATATCTTATAAGAGATGTCCCCAGTTTCACTCTCAAAGCACAATAAAATATAGTAATATTATAGAACATAAAACACAAGAATGAAATGGGGACCTAAACACATCTTCTTTTCTTATTATTTCCATATTATGTATGAGATATGTGACCCTCAAGGGACGTGCTGACATGGATGAAATATGTTTATCCATGTTTAGGGCTCGAGTCTTGAAAAAAAAAAGAACCCATCCAGTGCGAATCCGAATTAATCGGTCAGCAAATCTTGAATACTAGATGCTTGAAACAGATGTACAAGATTTGTGGTATTATTTTCTAACATCATTACAAAAAAAAAAGGATTTTGAAGTAAAGCAATAAACAAAAAGAAAGATGCAGAAGGTAACCCTTTATTCTCTTTTAGTGCTTGCCACTGTGTGCCTAAAGGAACAATAGCCTGCTTTAGACTTTAAATTTACTTATTTATTTATGTACTTGTTTTTCCTTTTTTTATTTGCATTTGCGGTTTTCACAGAGGAGCCAACGAATTAAAAAGGAGTAAATTTATTTTGATTATGTAATTTTCATTACATTTTACTCTTAGATTATTTTGTGTACACATAAAATATACTTAATACATACATACATACATACATATATACTTTTCTTAAGTCAAACAAAGACTGTGTGTTTGGTATGATAGAAAATAATTTCCTAAAGAATATTTTTGTTAAGGAACACAAATTTCCAACATTTGGTTACCTTGAACCAGGAAATGTTTTCTATGGAAATGGAGAAAAATGTTTTCTGGCATTTCCTTGGAAGTCATCTTCTTCTACTAATATCCTAACACTTATTCAATCTTACTTGTTTCAATCAACCTTATGCAATACTGCTAACCTTAAATACTCAGATATATCAGCAAAATATTTTCTCTACATCTTACCTTACACCTCGCATAATTACTACATGACACCTACTTTAGTGTCACATCAAACTCTCGAAAATGATCCAAAAAATGATGTGTTAAAAGCTTACCAATTTCCACAAAAATAACATGAAGGGTTAAAATTGGAATACGAAATGAGGGAGTAAAATAAAACGAAGGTTAAATTTGATGTCCCTCAACTTTATCAAGTGAACATGAGATGTCACATTTACTAGTTTTAATATTAGATTAGATGAACCCCATGACCACCCTTTCTAAGGGCAAGTAAGCATTTTCCCTAACATAAACGCAATACATCTGTTCAGAATTATTTGGCAATACATCTGTTCAGAATTATTTGGCTTTGGGATGAACAAATTATCCTTTTTGCTAACGAACAAATGGTCCTTAACTTAGAGGGAAAATGACGAACCAAAAGGAAAAAAAAAGAAGAATTATACGGATTTCACTCTAATTTATGTCTTCACTTTTTGAGATTGTCTTACATATTCTTTGAAGCTTAAGATATTGGACGAAAAATAATCTCAATCTTTGGAATACAAAATAGATTTTAACACAATATATAGTTGTTATACATGCTTCCAAATTTTGGTCGACGATATTTGTGGTTTTCCCTTCTCCTTCTTCCTTGTAATAAAAAACAATAAAAAATTTGATTTCAATATGATGATATGCTTTCAAATTTTGGTCAACGATAACTTCCTTTCACCATTGGAAAACGAAAAGAGACAAAACTCATGGATTAACCTTGGTCCTTTCTTTTATATTTTATTTCATTTTTTTTCTCTTTTTCTTTTTTTAACAAAAAGAAAAAGCGTAACTCAGAAGGTTGTACCATCCACTGTGAGCTTTCGCTTTCTAGCTCAGGCCACCTTTGGCTTTTCGAGCTTTAAGCCTTTAGCATCGTCCTCTTATAGCTTAGCTTGTGGCCCTCTACAGATAGTTATTAGTTTGCCTTTGCCACTTTCCCTTTTTCCCTTTCCTTCTTGGAGTAGCATTTATTTAGCTGTTATTCTAAAGCAATATGTGAACAATTCAGAAACGAATCTCTGATTTGAAGTTTATGAATTTCTACAAGGATTTCAAGCTAATAACTAGGTTCATGGTTAAATATTTAATGAATTTTTAACATATATATATATATATATATATATATATATATATATATATATATATATATAGTATAATTTTTTATATACTTAGTATAATTTTACAATAAAGGATATTCAACTGAACACCCTTCACTATATGTGGCTACGCCACTAAATTGGCCCATTAAGTTGTCCCTAACGACCAGTTAGACATCTCAATTGAGTCTATTTCTAGTTCGACACGTCAAACCTTTAATAATGTAGGTCAACTAAATACCCCACATAGTCAGTCCATCTGCGTGTGATACACTCTCGAATATATTTTAAAAACCATATTTAGTGTTAGACATGTGGGCGATAGAAAAGTCAAAGTTCTAAAACAAGAGAGAGAGAGAGAGAGAGAGAGAGAGAGAGAGAGAGAGAGAGAGAGAGTTTGGGAAAGTCTCAACAAGCTGAATTGAGTGGGCTGGAAAAGAAGATTCCCAAAAGCCCCACTCTCTAGCAATAGTTTTTTTACGGCAACTATGTTAGGTTTGAATCCGAATAAGAAGAAGAAGCTCCATTAAAAAAAGAGAAAGAGGAAGAAAATTTTAATCTGGATCTTTCAACAAAATTCTCGGCGATCTCCATGTTTTCCTGCTATGTTGTTTTCTCGGTGACGGTACTTCTTCAAAAACGGGCTTTAATTAAATTTCAATCGCGACAAGATGTGAACAATAGCTTCCAACTAACCTATTCAGTAGTGGATCTTTTCGCTCTTTTCTTCCAACAAGAACCTCATACGGTGCAATCACATTATTATAAACATCGATCTATTGAGATAGAACTTTGTGGGGATTGACCGAAAAATATTAGGGTTCAGGTTTGGGGTTTAAATTAGAAATTTTACCAAGGGTATTTTTGAAAGTTCACGCATATATTATCGTTTATTATCGTTGTGATAGGTAGGCATGCAATGTACATTTTCAAAAGTGAATTACACGCGAGGTAGACTGACTAGGTCGGATGCTTAGTTGGCCTATATTATTAAAGACTTGAAGTGTAGCTCAAAACAGATGTCTACCTGGTTGTTTGGGACAAATTAAAGAGATCGTTTATGCCCAAAAACATCATGCTCATTTACAACAAGGACATTGGACCATGCAATCTTAAGAAGGTCATTAGGGAGAACCATAACATAACCATGGGATTGGATTGGTCTTTGAAAAAATAATTTGATGAAAAAGGTGCCACACTGGATGGCTAGAATTCATTGGGCATAAATAATATTCAATTTACCTTAAAATATTTTCATGGAGTGTGCAATTTCGCGTGGAGCAATTAAAAGTATTTTATTTCTTGAGTTTTTTTTAGATGTCAAATTCTTGCCCATGCATATATACTCTCCCCTCCCTACGACAGATTATCTAATTTCTAAAAGTACTAACGGAGTGTATTTTGCCTATAACCTTGAAAGGATACGTTAATCTTATTCTTTTGTAAGCTGGAACCATTACTTTCAATTTCAGCATAAAATCTTGATATGTGTGTGACTGTGTGTGAAAACCATACGTTCCAATCGTCAACATTGATGATAATTGGTTGGGACCATAGAAGTATTAATTTTAGGTACAGGGAAGCCACACCGTACTACAACAACTATGCCTAAGTCCAAAATTGCGACCGGCTATATGAATCTTAACCTCTTTATTTAAGCTCAACTCATATCAATAATATGAGGATCTATCATGAATTGACAAGTTTTACGTCGGCTGCTAGCCTATTGAACCCTTTTTCTTTATTTGGACTTGGGACTAGCAAGGTGAGCTAGCTCACACAAGCGAGTTAAGCCACTCACTAAAAATTGAAATTTAATACTTTTACCCTAGATTTTTAAGAACAAAGAAAAATGCTCATGACAAAATATATCGTCATACTCACTGATGCACAAGGATTCTCAAATTTAACACTACTCATTCTCGCCTAATATGGCTGCATCTATGTTATAGATTATTATAGCTTTCAATCAAGAATAGTCATCCTGAGTGTTTGTGATCCATGCCAAAGTATCATGTTAACTTATCTGGTTTTGAAAATCTATGCTATCACTATGCTGGGCGGGCACCCAGACTTGTCCTTGCTTTAGTGTCCGATGGTCCTGGTTCTTGTGATAAGAAGAGCGAAGAGTTAGGCAATTGTAATGACCTGATCGGTCATTTTGAGCTCTAGCATTTCGTTCGGCGATTTGAGACTTTGAGTAGTTTTACTTTATGCTTATGAATTGAGCATATCGTGGGTTTGATTTTAGAGAGGTTCAGAGTTGATTTAGAAGAATAATTCTCAATTCGGAAGCCTTAAGTTGGAAGAATTGACCAAGGTTTGACTTTTGAATAAATAACCTCGGAATCGGGATTTGATGGTCAACAAGTTCTTATGATGATTTTGGACTTGAGAGTGTATTCCGATTTGGATTTGGAGGTTCCTAAAAGATTTTGGCCCTATTTGTCAAAAATTGGCAAGTTAAAAAATCGGTGAGTTCATAAGTTTGATCGGGAGTTTACTTTGGTGTTGTCGGGCTTGGATTGATATTTCGGGAATTTGGACGGTTCATTTAGTTGATTGGGGCTTGTGTGCAAAGTTTGGTTGCGATCCGATATGTCTAGGTGTGATTCAGATGAGTTAAGCGGAGTTTGAATGTTTGAAAGTTAAAAGAATGATTTAGTCTTCGATTCTTGATTTTAATGTTATTTATGCTATTTTGAGCCTATGGATAAGTTTGAATTATGTATATGGACTTGTTGGCATGTTTGGACAGGGTCCTGAGGGGCTCGGGTGTGATCCACATGGTTTCAGGTGTGTAGTTTGGAGCTGCTGAAGTTGCTGGTGTCAGTGGTTCATAGCGATCGCGGAGTGGCCTTGAGATCGCGGAAGGTAATTGAGGCAGCAGGGTTTTTGTTCATTGCGTTCGCGACCTAGAGTTCGTATTCGCGTAGAGTTATAATCAGGAAGGTCGTGTTAGCGTGACTGGGTTCGCATTCGTGAAGCTGTGTAGTTTGGATGGGGCTTGGTGCTCCGCGTTTGCGGTCGGGGTAATACGTTCGCGTAGAGTTAGTAGCAGGTAACTCGCGTTCGTGCTGAAGGCTTTGCGTTCACGAAGTGTAACTATGGACGGGAGGCTGTTTAGTCTTCGCGATCGCTAGGGGAGAGACACGATATCAAAGGTTTTACCTGGAACAAACTAGGAAGTGTTATACTTCATAATTTTGCCTATTATTTCATATTTTGAGCCCTAGACTTCGAGAGGAGAAGAATTTGAAGAGCAATATCACTACTACATTGGAGGTAAGCAATTGTTACTTGGATTTGTCTTTATATCTTGATTACCCATGGATTTCTACACCTAAAACATGGAATTTCGAAATTAAAATTGGGACTTTTGTCTACATTTTAAGAGAGTATATTTTTGGGGTTTTGATCGTCCATTTGGACCTAGATTTGGATACAAATTATACATTCGGGCATGCGGGTTCGGATTGACTTTTTGGGAATTCTTTAAAGATCGAACCTTTATGAATTGGGATCGCTTCCTATGGTATTGTTTGACTTTCTTGGATGATATTTGGCTTGTATTTGCATGATTAGAGGGCTAGAGCATAGTGTTGATGTGATTTATGGTTGAAGCTAGCCCGAGAAGAGGTAAGTCTCTTCGCTAACCCTGTTAGGAGGAAAACCTCTAGGATTTGACTTGTTTGCTATGTGTTTAAAATTTTGGGGGTAGTGTATATATGTGGTGACAAGCGAATATGCATTTACCGAGTTTATATCATGACCGATGTAGAATTGGAATATTTTATGCCTTATTTTGACTATGTGCTCATTTGATTCATGATTTAATTGACTTATGTGACTACGTTTGCTGAAGCCACGTTGACCGTTTAACCTCTGTCCTCGACTTTCTTTCTCTCTCTTTGACTTCGACAATCGATTTTTGATCGGTAACATCATTAGCGCCGACGCCGGCGACCACCATACCTACCGGGTAAGTATTCCATCCACCTAATACTCTTTCTCTCTCTTCTCCCATCCCTCTTCTCTCCCTTCTTTCTCTTCTCCCACCCCCCCTAAACCTAACAGTAGTTGCCACTTTCGGCAACTACTGTCCCGCTGGTGATGAGTTATTCTCCCCTCCTCCCCCTTTTTCTTCTTCTTCTTCTTCTTCTTCTTCTTCTTCTTCTTCCTCTTCTTCTTCTTCTTCTTCTTCTATCTTGTTCATTGTTGGTCGGCGTCGACATAACCCACTCCCCCCTCTTTTTTCTTTTTTCTCCCTTGTGCGATTTTTAGCACCTGCGGTTGTTGCCAACAAGCCAGGTCTGACGACCCATTTTTCTTCTTCTTCTTTTGTACTTGTGTTCAAGCTTGCTTGGATCCCTTCCCCCACTCTTTTTCACTACTTTGCTCCCTTTTAGTGCTTCAAAAGACCAGTGGTAGCGGTGACAACCCCCTACTATTTTTTGGTCCCGTGGTGTTTTTTTGTGTCTTTCAGGTAATATTCAATGGCTATTGGAGACGAGTGGGAGGCACATGCGCAAACACAAAAGAGCAGCCAGGGCGGGCGTTGGCAAGGGCCAGTGGGAAGTTGGATGTGAACATGTCAGGTGCTGCAGCTACGTCATGTATACCAAGACTCTATTCCAGGTTCTATTATCGAGAGTTGGTAACTCTTGTCCACTTGCTGACACACTTCTCTATTTCGCGTTATTTAAACTGTTTTCGTGTTAATTTAGGCATTTATTAGTGTGCTTAGTTGTTAGAGTGATTATGATCTTGTAGTTACAACTTATTTTATTACTTCCTGGCCCTTAGAAAACGTAGGTTATAATGTCTATGATTGATGATTGTAGATTAAGGACATGTCCTCGGGTGGGGCGGGGGTTAGGCAGGGGGTGTGATAGGGGGCAAGGGTATAAGGTGCACAAGGGAGCCATTAGGTTAAGAATTAAATCTTGGAACATATGGACTTTGTCAGGGAAGTCTATAGAATTAGCTAAGATTCTCCAGAAGAGCAAGGTTAATATATCTTGTGTTCAGGAGACTAGGTGGGTAGGGTCTAAGGCGCGAGAGGCGGAAGGGTTCAAACTGTGGTACTCAGGAGGTATGTGGGGTAAAAACTGAGTTGGAATCTTGGTGGATAGGGACCTCAAGGAGCTAGTGGTAGATTTTAGGCGGGTGAATGGCAGGTTGATGGCTATTAAGTTACTGATTTTTATCTGAATGAAAACCTCGCAACCCAGCACAGGCTTTTGGTGATGGACTTAGACATCGCGATGAGGAGGAAGAAGAGGGTAGGGTGGAGCCGATCAAAGATCAGGTGGGGAGCTTTGAGTAAGGACAAGGCTCAGGAGGTGCATGAGAAGTTGCTAGCTGTAGGGGCTTGGAGGAGTACTGGGGACGCGAGTGGTATGCGGAAGAGGATGAAAAAATACACTAGGGAGGCTACGAGGGAGGTGTTAGGAGTCTCGAAAGGTTACGCTGGTGTCCAAAAAGGAGACTGCTGGTGGAATAAGGAGGTCCAAAGGAAAGTTGAAGCTAAGAAAGCAGCATATTTGAAGCTAGTAGAGAGCACATACAAGGAGGAGAAGAGGACAATCAAATAAGGGTATAAGAAGGCTAAGAAGGAGGCAAAGTTGGAGGTCACGGAGGCTAAGACTATAGCGTTTGCTCGTTTGTATAAAGAACCGATGCACAAAGACGGGGTCATAAAGTTATTTCTACTGACAAAGGTGAGAGTGAGGAAGGCTCGTGATCTGGACCAAGTGAGGTGCATCAAAAGACTAGGAGGGCAGAGTTTTAATGGAAGAGGAATAGATCAAGCTAAGGTAGCAGACTCACTTCCATGAACTCTTGAATGAAGAGGGGGATAGGAACATTGTGTTGGGCAATTTGGAACACTCCGAGAGTCGTTGTGATTTTAGGTATTGTAAGCATTTGAGGAGATCGCAGGGGTAGTGCGTAAGATGAACATGGGCATAAAAGCCAGGTCAGATGAGATCCTGGTTGAATTCTAGAGGTATGCAGGTAGGGCTGGCTTGGAGTGTCTGACTGGTCTATTTAACGTTATTTTTAGGACGAAGAAGATGCCCAAGGAGTAGAGGTGGAGTGATGATTCCGTTGTACAAGAATAAAGGTGATATCCAAAATTATAACAATTATAGGGCTATCAAGTTGCTTAGTCACACTATGAATGGTTGGGAGAGGGTGGTGGAAGCAAAAGTGAAGGACTGTGTGTATTTTTGAGAACCAGTTCGATTTCATGGCGGGACGTTGGACTACGGAAGCCATCCATCTTGTTAGTAGATTGGTGGAACAGTACAAGGATAGGAAGAAGGATTCACATATTGTATTTATTGACCTAGAGAAAGTGTACAACAAGGTCCCTAGGGAGGTCCTTTTGGAGATGCTTGGAGGCTAGAGGTGTTCCTGTAGCATACATTAGAGTTATTAAGGATATGTATGATGGAGCTATGACTCGGGCGGGGACTCTGAGAGGAGATTCAAATATTTTTCGATTGGGATGGGGTTACACCAAGGATCTGCGCTTAGCCCATTCTTATTTGCTTTGGCGATAGATACACTGACACATCATATTCAAGGGTAGGTGCTATGGTGTATATTATTCGTTGACGATATAGTACTGATTGATGAGACGTAAGGCGGTGTCAATGAGAAGTTGGAGGTTTGGAGACAAATATTAGAGTCTAAAGGTTTCAAGTTGAGCAGGACTAAGATGGAGTACTTAGAGTCCAAGTTCAACGACGTGACGATGGTGGGAGGGGCAGATATATATATATGTGAGGCTTGATTTGCAGGTCATCCCTAAGAGAGGAAGTTTCAAGTATCTTGGGCCAATTATCTAAAGGAATAAAGCGATTGACAAGGATATCATATACCGTATAGGGGCAGGGTGGATGAAATAGAGGTTAGCATCCGGAATCCTGTGTGACACGGATGTTCCACAAAAATGTAAAGGTCAATTCTACAAGGCCATGGTTAGACCGACTATGTTTTATGGAACAGAATGCTGGCCAGTCAAGAACTACCATGTCTAGAAGATGAACATAGCTGAAATGAGGATGTTGCGATGGATGTGCAAGCATACTAGGATGGATAAAATTAGGAATGAAGATATTCTGGAGAAAGTGGGCGTGGCCCCTATGGAGGATAAGATGCGAGAAGCGAAGCTTAGATGGTTCGGGCATGTGAGACAGAGAAGCCTAGATGCCCTAGTAAGAAGGTGTGAACGGTTGGTGTGGGCAGGTAGGAGAAGAGGTAAAGGGCGGCCTAACAAGTATTGAGGAGAGGTGATCAGGAAGGACATGGTGTGATTTCAGCTTACCGAGGACATAGCCCTTGATATGAAGGTATGGAGGTCGAAAATTAGGGTGGAAGGGTAGTAGGTCGTAATGTGTTTTTGGGGTCCGTTCCGAGTTTGTTATGGCTAGCCAGCTAGTCATTTTTCATTAATTATCATAGTGCTAGAATTAGGGTGGTTTGAGTACTATCTTCCGTTTCGATTCTCTAGTACCTTGCATTGTTTATGCTTGTTGCTATTACATTACCATTGCTATTGCTCTCTTCTATCCGTTTTTCTGGATCATTCATTCTTGGTATCATTTTCTTGGCCTTGTTGTTGTTAATATTTAATTTTTTCTATTCTTTCTCTCGAGCCGAGGGTCTTTCAAAAATAACTCTCTACCTCCCTAGGGTAGGGGTAAGATCTGTGTACACATCCCTCCCCATACCCCACTTGTGGGACTCCACTAGGTGGTTGTTGTTATTGTTGACTACGTTTGCTCTCTTATTCATGTTAGAAATCTTGCCTAGGTTTATGATTATTTACAAAAGCATGGGAACTTATCATATGTCGAACTGCTTAAATAATCTGTAGTCACATAGAGATTTCATGAGTATATATCCGCAAGACTTTTATTAATGTCCTTATGCATCTTTTATCTGAAATTCTTGAGCATATACATACATTATGAATAAGGATTTTTGATTTGGACTAAGAATTTTGGTACCAAAGGTAAAGCGTGCGGATGAGATGCAGTTATAGAACACAGGACATGAAGATTGAATATTGATTTATGAGGGATGCTATAATGCCCCTCTTTGCGTTTGAATTTGGACTCGTCCCTCCGGAGTCAGGTAATAACGCATATCACTTTGGGCCCTGTGAGCGTGGTCGGTACATGAATTTTGTACTGGATCGATATATGAATTTTGTATTGATTATTGTGATACATGAATTTTGTATCGGGATACGTGGATCTTGTATCGGGGTGGTGTTGTACCGCTGAGCATGCATTCATATTCTTGATTCATTTAGAAGTATTCATTTAAATACTAAGTAAGGCATGCCATATATATATATATATATATATATATATATATATATATATACTAGTTGAGCAACTAGCAACTCCGTTGATTGAAGCATGCCAGCTTTACTTGCCATAATTGAGCAACGTTATGATTATCTGTTGAATTGGAAAAGCATGCTTTATATCTTTCGACTGTTTTATATCTTGATACATGTTGATCATGTTGATATTTACTGTTCTAGCTCCAGACTTGTTATTATTTATGTGTTGTAAGTATTCGGATGCATCTAGCCTTGTCACTACTTCTTCGAGGTTAGATTTGATATGTATTGGGTACTGACTGTGGTGTACTCATGCTACGCTTCTGTATATTTTGGTGCAGGTTCCAAGACTGGTATTGCGGTACCCTTTGAGCTGAATAGGAGTGTATTATTTGAGACTTCATGGTGAGCTACTATATTGTTTCGATCCGCAGCACATGGAGTCCCCGTCCTTACTTATCTCCTATCTATTTTTTTCCTCTCAGACAATTGTGATCATGTATTAAGACTTATACTTATTCAATAGTTGCTCGTGTACTTGTGTCACCTAGTTCTTGGGGGTTGTACTATTTTGGTCGTGTTTAAACCATGTTATACTTGTATCAATTATTTCACTGCTTTGAGGTTTTTTCTGCTTTTATTATGATATAACTCTGTTAATTAAAGAAAATTGGACTTATTTCTGTTGATTGTGAGTTGGCTTTCGTAACAAATACGGTTAGACGCCATCACGACATAAGGTAGGATTTTGGATTGTGACAACAATCTTATTAAAAGACATCGGTTTCGTCACTTAAAGAATGAAGTTATACAAATTGAGGGATTATCACTTCACCGTGAAACAATGCGCTTCAAAGAAGTTTGTACTTCAAACAATCAGATGTAATCCAAATAAGAAAGTGGAAGTTCTTTGAATCTCAACTATGATTGGATTAGTTTGGCACTATTGTTTATTGGATATTGAAATAAGTTATTTCCATTACAATTTGATTATTATAGTAACAAATTCATGTATGTATGGTACTATTAGATTTTCTGTAAAAATGTGCATTTCACATCTCACTTTATAATTATGCATCAAGCCCAATGGATATTGTCTCTTTTTCGCTTTTTGCTTTTGTAGATTTTGAATGTAGTACGATTAGTAGCGTGAGTTAAGGTTAGTGAAGAGCGCAAAACACACAAGAATATGCTCGCTAGTCAAAGATAATATCGTAAATTATTGTCTCTATATGGATTGAACTTAAACAATGTTTAAGTAATTTTTAAATTAAATGCTATTCAAGATGTTCAACACTTTGATTTAGGATGATTATGAATTACAAATAACTAACAAAATTTAAAGCAATTAATAATTGTCACAGAGAACTAGAAAGTAGCAAACTTGATTTGTTATCAGTGCGAACAATAAGGGTCATTACATGATAGGTACATGATTGCTGTCTTTGACTTGACACTGTTAAATTTCACTCTTAATATTATATTGATTCTCACGAATTCAACAGGTTATTATCTTATTATTCTAATTCTGATTCCACTCTTGATTAAACCTAAATCGTTCAAATAAAGCTAATGTGAAGTACGGTGAAACATACAAGAATCTATTGGCAGGAATGATCTAAGAGAAATTTCTCGCGAATATTTCTCAATCTTAATTGAAATAATGGATCACAAAGCTCTTTTGATTACTTTAAAGAACCACTAAAATAAATTAAGTCGTGCGTTGCAATAATATTGGATATTTATTCCTCTTCTAATTAAATAAGATAACGAATAAAATCATAACTAAGATTAAAGCTCCTCCAAGAAATTCGAGCACTTAACAATAATCAAATCCATAAACAATAACCAAGTCACCAATTCATGTCAAACCCTAAGGTAAACTACTCCATAGATATGAAGAAAGTCATCATAAATAGAGTTAAAGAATAAAAAAATATTAATCCAACGTTACAATCCAAACTCGCGTATTGGATTTGTGGAAGGATGATGAAATCTTATGGCTTAAAGCTTCCAATGCTCTTTCAATCCTTTGCAGGTCAAAAGTCCTCTAAATATTTGGTATATTTATACCATGTAAGAATGGGCCCAGACGGAACTACCCTCTTTGAGCAGAAGTGAGAAAAGTTAGAAACTATTTTGTACTAGCGCCCCGCCTCATGCGATGCATTAGTGGGAAAGTGCGGTGGCTTAATTTTTTCACTTTACAGGAAAATTACACTAGTGCGGCACGCCCCGCGACGCGCCATATAGCGGATTGGTGCATTTTTTGTGCTTCAGATTTTTCTTCAATTTTTGATATCCAGACTTGGTCCTTGAATCTCAAACATGATCCTTGTTGCACCCTATTTTGCACGAGTCAAAACAAGATTCTAGTAGTAGTTTCCGTATTGTTGATGAAAGAGAGTCGCCACCTAATATTTGAAGGTATACTAGGGTACCTATTCAGTTATTAGATTATTATCTTATTAGTTTGCTAACCGGTGAAATTTGGGTAAGGGTTCTTGTTCTTCTAAGGGGAAGGTGTTAGGCACCCCTAGAATCTATCTGAGGTAGCTCCATAGGACTTACACTAGGTTTAGGTACCTAAATGTCTATATTCTACTTAATTGGTGCTTGAAAGTTTATAGCTTACTCTACGTCTTGTTTAAAGCCTATTATTTTAAAGAAAATAGAATATGTACTTTGAAAAGAGGATATAGGTTAATTTTGTAAAAAAGTCTTTTAGAATGTTTACATCTACATGATTGAAAAGATTTGAAAATGTATTTATAATGTTTGCATTTACAAGGTTTGAAAATATGTAAAATGTGGCAATCTTTGGAATATTTATCTTTGAAATAGTATGGTTATCTGTATAAATCTAATGGAATAGAAACTATTAGAAAATAGGCCTTAGGTATTCCTTAAAGAATGACTTCAAATTTTGTATCCATTTTTAGAAGAAAAGCTTGTTGAAGTAATACTTGATTGCGACCATGTTCATTTTGTTTATAGAAAAACTGGCTTTAAAATCTCTCTTTTAATTATGGCTCTCAAAAGGAAGAATCGCTTGCATTTTGAATCTCTTTTGAGCTTCAAAGAAATGGTTAGCGTGAAATAAAAATGAAATCTTATAGAGTGAAAATAAATTATCAAAGGATTGAAGTTTTATAACTAATATAATGTGACAGTGATTCTTTTTATTACCTATGGATCTTTGGCTTGCCTAAGTTCCTAAAAAGATTAAAGAATGATAAAGACATTCGATCAGCATCGTTCGTATCATACACATATATAAACAAACAACAGATCTTATTTAAAGCGATAAAGAGGAAAGAGGTTGGACTCAGAGTTTTGGGTCTAAATGAAATGCCGGGACCAGCAGATATCGAACAGCAATAGCAGGCTTTAGCGACTCGAGCTCTATGCTGTAACATGGGCCTGCGTTCATGAGAACTCAGCAGGCCTAGTTCAATCACATATGCACTCCTCCCTATAGGTTTAGTTGCAAATGAGGCATTCATTGTAACAATAAATAATATAGTAGCAATAGTAAACACACAGGTTCAAATATTTCTACTCCTTACAGAAGCCATACAGAATACCATTACCAAAGTATGACAGTCAAGGATTACATTATTGACTTCAAGATCACAATCCAAACATGAGAGTGTAGGTTACTGTAAATACTCACAATGCATATGGATATTCATATACCATAATACTTTAAAAGACTAATCACGAATGTAAAACAAAGAGAGGAAAATACCATTAGACTAATTCAGGCTTAGGTATTAAGTCTAATAATCACAAAGGGGGTAGAGAGGATATGCATGTTAATTTCATTAACACTCATAGTTGATTCAGATTGGCAGGATTTCCTAATTGAATTTACAGTGCTTCAACAACTATTAGGCCATGTCTAGAACAATCAAAGATTCACACATTTGTTAAATCCTCACTAAGTGTATAAATTAACAGCCCTATTCAGAATTTCTAAAAAGTATCAACAAGGGTACTTATGTAGGCACACAGATCTATTTTAATCCTAATCCAAGTTAAAAACATGATCACTCACCCTTTCAAGTTCACAATCTCAGATTCACATTAAGCTTATTAGGTGTTGAGATGTTCATATAAGCACAGTATGATACTCAAACAAGGTAGGAAAACATCAAAGAGTTTCCCCTGAGTTCATAAATAGTCACAGTTAACCTATATCCAAAATTCTATATGGTTAATCCCTTTAGAATAAACAAGATGTAACTTTCTTCTTTTTAAGATAATATAGTTCTAAAAGAGAGGTGAGGGCAAAGACATAAGTATCCTTTAGATGAAAGACAAGCAGGGTCTGTTAACAAACAAATGAGTGCAGGAAGTTAAGGAGGATATTCAAATGCATACAAGATATGCCTTTAAAGGACTACAAGACTATGGAGTATAGAAGAGGAACAAATGTCATAAAATCAGACTAGCAGGTTCATGCAAGTTTCATATATATTAAGCATGCATTGTTCTTCTAGCAGTGCAATCAATCCAGGTAGACTAGTTAGTGTGATAAACATAGATATCATGATTGAGGTTCAATTTCAGATGTGTTAACAGCATAGCATAACCAAGAAGTGATATAGCACAAAGGCAACAAGTATAATTCTTGAACATGCCTTAGGAAAAAGCCGATCATAAACTAAGCTAATAAGATAGATGGCAACTGATGGAATACATATAGAATTAACTGCAAAAAGACACTTATCCAGCAGAGTCTACAACTGTAGTCAAGTAGGCACATAAGCACGAGAGTTAACAGGAGAGCTTTATGGTGTTCCAGAGAATTGCAAGATATACTTGAATAGCAAAGAAACTATCAACTAAACTAACAATTATAATAGTAAGCTTGTGTTGAATCTCTAAGTGTACACAATTACCACAGCCCTAACTTCATCAAAGCAAACAACTCAAGTACATGATACAACTCAACAGGTAACATTAAGGTAATATTAGTATAGCATAGTAAGGCATCAGGAAGGTCTAAGATCAGAACATGTGCAGAGAGTCATTAAAGTAACTTAGTTGACTACGGAAATTCAACAACACTTAGATTATTTAACTTAGAGAAGCATTTATCAAGTTCACAAAGATAGTCGATTTGCATTCATTTATCTTCAAATTATTAAAGCTACAGTTGGTTCATACATACAATATCATGCATAATTATCAATTATAAACCAATAGCATACATCATAGACAAAAATAATCAGCAGAGAATAACAGGGTCTCACGACCCGGAATTTTCACTTTCGGGGCCGTGATGGCGCCTAATATTTCGCTCGCTAGGCAAGCCAACATTAGAGGATCTTTTAGCCAATTTTCAATCAATTCAATTAAGTAAAACCAATTAAGCCGGCAAGAAACTAAAATGGAATACAAATGACATAAAATAAATAATATCTAAGTACAACCCGGATCTGGAGTCACAAGTTCACGAGCTTCTAGAATCTCTATAAAATAGGGTTTGAAATAAATACAATTGTCTCAAATGAAAAGAACAGTAAATAGGGAAAATGGAAGGGGACTTCAAGGTCTGCGGACGCCAGCAAATCTACCTCGAGTCTCCAAATGCCAATTCGAGCTGATACGCCTCACGGATAACTGGGACAAGTACCAAAATCTGCACAAGAAGTGCAAAGTGTAGTATGAGTACAACCGACCTAATGTACTCCGTAAGTGTCGAGCCTAACCTCGACCAGGTATTGATGAGGCTATGATAGAAAACCCATGTAAATAAACCTGTACAGAAGAAATATATGTACAACATAACAATAAATAAAGAATTAACAAGTACTAGTGGGAGGGGACATGCGAAAGGGGTATAAGATACGATAACTACAACAGGGAATGATAATAAGAAACAGTCAATAAATCTTTAACCAACAAAATGAACAAACATAATGAATAAAACTGCACGGCATCACCCTTCGTGCTTTTACTCTCAGCCTCACCATGAAACAGTAATAATGGCACGACATTACCCTTCGTGCTTTTACTCTCAATCTCACCATAAGATGATAAATACAGCACGACATCACCCTTCGTGCTTTTACTCTCAATTTCATTATGAACAATAGATAAGGCACGACATCACCCTTCGTACATTAACTCTCAAATATGGCACGACATCACCCTTCGTGCATTAACACTCAATTACGGCATGCCATCACCCTTCGTGCATTAACACTCTCCCTTACCATGTAACAATGAACATTTAACAACAAAGAGATAGAATAAGAAAGATCAAGTCTTATGTCAACAATGGTTCAACAACACCAATCTCTTCTTCAGAAACAATATTCAATTATCACAAATAGCCCATAAATGCGGAAAGAATGATCAATTTAGTAATTAACTAGTCTAAGCATGGATATCATGATCAAAGAAAGAAATAAATGGCAAGAAACAAGTCCCACCTACCTGCTTTAACCCAATAACAAAGCATAAGTACTCGTCACCTCACATATATGTTGTATCCAACATTTAAACAAATAGCAAATAGGCAAACAAATCCTAATCCCTCGAGTCAAGGTTAACCACGGCACTTACCTCGCTCCACAAGTCGACTCAAAGCTCTACCAGAGCCTTTCCCCTAGAATTCATCTCCAAACCACTTGTATCTAACCATAATTGATTCAATAATATCAAATATTGCTAAAGAAATCAATTACAATGCATAAATTTAGAATTCCCAAACTTTTTCCCAAAAAGTCAAAAATTGACCCCGGGCCCGCTTGGTCAAAACCTGAGGTTCGGACCAAAATCTATTTTTCCATTCACCCCCGAGCCCGATTATGTAATTAGTTTCGGAATCCGACCTCAATTTGAGGTCTAAATCCCTAATTTGCAAAAACACTCAATTCTTCCTAAATCCCTAGTTTTCTACCATGGAAGAACAAAGATTAGGGCTATAAATTAATGGGTGATGTTAGAAATGGAAAAAACGGAGTTAAAATATAAAAACCTATGAATTGATGTTGAGTTTTCTCTTAAAAATCGCCTCTAGGACAAGCTCTAATGGAGAGTTTATGAAAAAAAAGGAAAGAATCCCGTTTTTGGTCTGTTTTTAATCACTGGGCATGAGGCCTTCTTCGCGTTCGCGAAGGGCCTGACGCGATAACGGAGCAGCGGCTCATATAGCCTACGCGTTCGCGAAATACCCTTCGCATTCATGAAGGCTTACACCTACCAGCCTACGCGTTCACGAGCCTTATTCCGCATTCGCAAAGAGTATTGGTCAGTTCCCCTCCCCCAAGTCAACAAAACTATGCGTTCGCGACGGGCAACCCCCATCCACTTTGCTTTCGCGTACAGTCCTTTGCGTTCGCATAGAGTAAAATCCTCCCCTACTCAGTTCCCCCTTCGCGATCGCGGTAGTGGCTTCGCAATCGCGATGTACATTACACCAGAAACCAGCAGAAGTCCAAAGAAACCAGATTTTCCAAGTTTAAATCATCCATAGCCTATCCGAAACTCACCCGAGCCCCCGGGGCTCCAAATCAAATATGCACACAAGTCAAAAAATCCCATACGAACTCGCTCGTGTGGTCAAAACACCAAAATAATGCCTAGAATTACGAATCGGATATCAAATCAAATGAAATTTTCAAGAAAACTTTAGAACTTCTATTTTAACAACTGGACGTCCGAACCACGTCAAACCAACTCTGTTTCTCACCAAATTTGACAGACAAGTCATAAATATAGTAATGGACCTATATCGGGTTGTGGAACAAAAATACAGATCTGGTATCAACAAAGTCAAACACTGGTAAATTCTTTAAAGTCATTAAGCCTTTAAACTTCAAAATTTTGACAAAAAGCGATAACTCGAGCTAGGGACCTCCGAATTCGATTCCGGGCATAAGCCCAGATCCCAAATCATGATATGGACCCATCGGGACTGACAAAACATAGATCCGGGTCCATTTACTCAAAATGCTGACCGAAGTCAACTCAAATAAATTTTAAGGCAAAATTTTATATATTATCAATTTTTAACATAAAAACCTTTCGAAAATATATCTGGATTGCGCACGTAAATCGAGAAAGGCTTAAGGAAGATATTGGAGGCTTTGAAACACAGAATTAAGGTTTAAAATACTAGATGACCTATCGGGTCATCACTTAAGGTAAAAATGATTTTAACTTAAACAGTTAAAGAGAGGAAGGGTCGATATGTACTGACCTTCCTTTGAGCAGCAAACCAAACAAGTTTTTTGTTTAGCCATTTGGGAATCAAAAGCTCAAACTTCGACTAGTGAATCAAACTCAGAACCAGAAAAAGAGAAGAAGGAAATAGGAAATCAATTAAAAGAACCTAAGCTTCGATTGTGTAGTGATTTGGTGTGCTACTGTGTATTCGTGTTAGGTTGTGTTAGGTATGAACATTTAAGGCCATATTTATAGTGGCCTTAAAACCTTAGGGTTCCGGTAGATTCACATAGTGGTAGTAGAGAGTGATGACTGACGGCTGATGACAGCAATGAAGGGTGAAAATCAGTGTAGGATTTACCTGGGCACGAGGAGACGAGGAATTGACTGTTGAAGATGAAGATCCATCATCCAAAGCTCTATGTCCAGAGGTCACTGTGTTTGACCTCTGGACATGAATAATAATGATGAAATCAACTATGCATGCTCTGATTTGACAGAACAGAGCCAATACAGATGAAATCTTAAGTCACTCTTTTAGGTCTAGCGTTCGGATTTGGGATTTTGAATTGTAACAATGAAATTGGAAATGTTCAGGCGGGATTCGAGGTGTAGTAGGGACAAAAGAGATTATTTGAGATGATTCGAGTGACCTTACACAAATTTGTACAAGGTTTTAGAGATTGATGGGGGCTAACGGCCTGAGAGGATAGAGAAGGAAACGGGAAATTAGAGCGTCCGGTCAAGGAGAGAATGAGTAGGGTTTGAGGGGTTTGGTTGGTTTAATGTGAGTGATTTAGTGTGAGCCGTTGATTCTTTTGATCAACGACTCTAATTGTTTGGTGAATAGAAACTAAATAAAGGTTTTATTATGAAAAGAGGTCGGCCGTTGGATCTTTGTAATCCAACGACTGGATGAGGTCTGGCAAGAATTTAAAAGAAAAGGAAAAACAGAGATCAATTGTGGACCGTTGATAAATTGTATAAAAGGTCCAGATATGTTATGCTAGTTCTTTTGAGTGTAGGAGATGGGCTACATGGCACGATTTGGTTGGCTTAAAGAGGGGTTCATGAATTGCCAACATGGAGTGGGTCAGGTCATTTGGACTTGGTGATGTGCAAGATTGGGACAATTGTTTGAGTTGATTTTAATTTAACACATAACCAATTTGTATTTCATTGTGCAATTGCAATTATATCCATTTAACACAAGAAAGTGGCTGATTATAACACAAAAAAGTGACATATTTGAAGCTAGTAGAGAGCAAGGACAAGGAGGAGAAGAGGACCATCAAAGAAGGGTATAAGAAGGCTAAGAAGGGGGCGAAGTTGGCAGTCACGGAGGCTAAGACTACAACGTTTGCTCGTTTGTATGAAGAATTGAGGCACAAAGGCTGGGTCTTAAAGTTGTTTCTACTGGCAAAGGTGAGAGTGAGGAAGGCTCATGATCTGGACCAACTGAGGTGCATCAAAGACGAAGAGGGTAGAGTTTTAATGGAAGAGGCACAGATCATGCTAAAGTGACAAACTCACTTCCATGAACTCTTGAATGAAGAGGGGATAGGAACATTATGCTGGGAAATTTGGAACACTGAGAGAGTCATTGTGATTTTAGGTATTGTAAGTGCTTTAGTTTTGAGAATATCACGGGGGTGGTGTGTAAGATGACCATGGTCATAGAGGCCAGGCAAGATGAGATCCTGGTTGAATTCTGTAGGTATGCATGTATGGTTGGCTTGAAGTGGCTGAATGGGCTATTTAACGTTATTTTTAGGACGAAGAAGATGCCCGAGGAGTGGAGGTGGAGTGATGATTCTGTTGTACAAGAATAAAGGTGATATCCAAAATTGTAACAATTATAGCGATGTCAAGTTTCTTAGTCACGCTATGAATGTTTGGGAGAGGGTAGTGGAAGTGAAGGTGGAGGACTGTGTCTATATTTGAGAACCAGTTCGATTTCATGGTGGGACGTTGGACTACGGAAGCCATCCATCTTGTTAGGATGTTGGTGGAACAGTATAGGGATAGGAAGAAGGATTCGCATATGGTATTTATTGACCTAGAGAAAGTGTATAACAAGGTCCCTAGGGAGGTCTTTTGGAGATGCTTGGAGGATAGAGGTGTTCCTGTAGCATACATTAGAGTTATTAAGGATATGTATGATGGAGCTAAGACGCGGGCGAGGACTCTGAGAGGAGACTCGAACATTTTTTGATTGGGATGGGGTTACACCAAGGATCTGCGCTTAGCCTATTCTTATTTGTTTTGGCTATAGATGCACTGACACATCAAGGGTAGGTGCTATGGTGTATGTTATTGGCTGACAATATAGTACTAATTGATGAAATGCGAGGCGGTGTCAACGAGAAGTTGGAGGTTTGGAGACAGACCTTAGAGTCTAAAGGTTTAAGTTGATCAGGACTAAGACAGAGTACTTAGAGTGCAAGTTCAGTGACGTGATGATGGTCAGAGGGGGTGGGGGATGGGGTGGGGTAGGGGGCGGATATAGATATGAGGCTTGATTTGCAAGTCATCCCTATAAGAGGAAGTCTCAAGTATCTTGGGTCAGTTATCCAAAGGAACAGAGAGATTGACGAGGATATCACACACCGTATAAGGGCAGTGTGGATGAAATAGAGGTTAGCATCCGGCATCCTGTGTGACAAGGATGCTCCACAAAAATGTAAAGGTCAATTCTACAAGGCCGTGGTTAGATAGACTATGTTTTATGGGGAAGAATACTGGCTAGTCAAGAACTCCCATGTCCAGAAGATGAACGTAGCTAAAATAAGGATGTTGCGATGGATGTGCGGGCACACTAGGATGGATAAGATTAGGAATGAAGATATTCAGGAGAAAGTAGGCGTGGCCCCTATGGAGGATAATATGCGAGAAGCGAGGCTTAGATGGTTCGGGCATGTTAGACAGAGAAGCCTAGATGCCCTAGTGAGAAGGTGTGAACGGTTGATGCAGGAAGGTAGGATAATAGGTAGAGGGCGACTTAAGAAGTATTGGGGAAAGGTGATCAGGCAAGACATGGCATAACTTCAGCTTACCGAGGACATGGCCCTTGTTAGGAAGGTATGGAGGTCGAAGATTATGGTGGAAGGGTAATAGGTCGTAATGTGTTTTTGGGATCCGTTTCGAGATTGTTATGGCTAGCCAGCTAGTAATTTTTCATTAATTATCATAATGCTAGAATTAGGGTTGTTTGAGTACTATCTTCCGTTTCGATTCTCTAGTACCTTGCATTGTTTATGCTTGTTGCTATTACATTACCATTGCTATTGCTCTCTTCTATCCGTTTTTCTGGATCATTCATTATTGGTATCATTTTCCTGGCCTTGTTGTTAATATTTAATTGTTTATATTTTTCCTCCCGAGCCGGGGATCTTTCAAAAATAGCTCTCTACTTCCCTAGGGTAGGGGTAAGGTCTGTATACACATTACCCTCCCCGGACCTTACTTGTGGGACTCCACTAGGTGGTTGTTGTTGTTGTTGTTGTTGACTATGTTTGCTCTCTTATTTATGTTAGAAATCATGCCTAGGTTTATGATTATTTACGAAAGCATGCGAACCTATCCTTGATATGTCGAACTGCTTAAATTATCCGAAGTCACATAGAGATTTCATGAGTATATATCCGCAAGGCTTTTATTAATGTCCTTGTGCATATTTTATCTGAAATTCTTGAGCATATACATACATTCTGAATAAAGATATTTGATCTGGACTGAGAATTTTGGCATGGAAGGTAAAGCGTGCGGATGAGATGCAGTTATAGAACACAGGACATGAAGATTGGATATTTATTTATGAGGGATGCTATAATGCCCCTCTTTGCGTTTGAATTTGGATTCGTCCCTCCAAAGTCAGGTAATAACCCATACCACTTTGGGCCATGTGAGCATGGTCGGTACATGAATTTTGTACTGGATCGATAAATGAATTGGAAAAGCATTGACGAGCGCAAAACACACACTTAAATATGCTCGCTAGTCGAATATAGTATAATATAATATAGTATCTACGGGGATTGGAGTTAAACAATATTTTCGTAGTTTATAGCTTGATTGATATCCAATATGATCAACAATTGATATTTATGTGATTAAAACTAAAATTAACTAAAAGTCTAAACTATTGGCTAATGACAATTGCAACAAGAGTAAGCAAAGAAGATATCAATGGGAGAAAATATGGGTTGATTGGATAGGTGCAAGATACTTGTCTGGGATTTAACTCTAGTTAATTCACTTCTAAGGTTCAAGTGAGTCTCTCGAATTCACTCTATTATTAGTTCGAATGTTCAGTAGAAACTCCTCTCTCGATTAACTCTCAACCTTACAATATGAACTAAGTTAAGCTCGGTGAAGATATACAAGAATTCGTAGTGGATTGGTTTGTAAGAAACTCCTCTTTTGATTATTCTCCTAACTAGATCTAAACAATAATTCAACTAGCCTCTTTCGATTACTAAGAAAAATCAATGAATTCAACCAACAAGATAATGCAAAAACATCACAAGTTATGCCTCTTTCAATTACATGAACATGTGAAAATAGATGCAATAATTAAAACACCCAAAATGACTCAATACATAAAAACTAGAGTTAATAATCCACAAACAAATATCAATACACCAAATCCATCAATCCCTAAAGAGAACTACTCCATAGATATGGAGTAATTCATCACAAATAAGTTAAGTTAAAGGAAAGCATAAACGATCCAAACTCTTGTCTTGAGTGAGGATTGAATCATGAAATCCTTGTGCTCTTGCTTCTCCCACATCTCATTAGCCTCCTTAGGTCTAATGTATGTCAAAAGTCCTCAAAATACCATTTTCCATGTATATATACCAAGTAGGGTCAGGCCCAAACGAACACACCTTTTCCTACGCGAAATAGGACTTTTCCCGAATAGGACATGCGCGGCCGCGCACCTGGGGACCTGCTCGCGCATTTGGTCACACATTTTGCGTGGTCCACTGCCTCCCATGCGCACCCAGTGTGCTTGCGTACTTGGGTGACGCCTGGCTCGATTCTTCATTTCTCTCTTTGAATGCACTAGTGTCCGTTGATCCACGAACTCGATCCCAACTTAATCCTTGGGCTTTTACTCAGACTTCAAAGCTCCAAAATAGCGTGAATTCATCCCATAACATCTACATAGCTAGGGATCATTCCTATAAGGCTTAAAACACACAATTAGTGCATAACACTAGTGATTAACTCTCAAACTCAATTAAATTGTAGTAAATTAGAGTGCGATAAGCAACTAAAACACGCAATTATATCCTACCATCAACACCCCACACTTAAAACATTGCTCATCCTCAAGCAATCAAACTAGACTTTATAAAAACATGACCTTTTTAAACAATTCTCGTAACTCATCATACCAAGAATATTTAAAATAGACTAAGCACAATAGTGTAACATCCTAGCCTCAAGATTTGACTCTAAAGCACCGCGTATTATTTACAACTCGCTCACTTACTCTAACACAGAGGTAAACAACATTACCTTTCCTTCATGAATCACGTGACCTCACAACAAAAGAGAGTAGTTCCACACACCATAGAAATTAAGAACAATAAGGAACTCAAGATAGAAAGAATTCACTCACTCACAGAAACAACATTCATATGCCACAAAAGATGCACCATAAGCTTGCCCGTAGTGTACTACTCTACCAATTCGAGCTCATTCAGTCAAGGATCAAGTAGGACTTTAATTGGTTGTAATGTAGGCTGCAGGACGAGTAAGATACATTTAGATATAAGAGTGACTACACCTCCCGAAGCACTTTAATACATATATTTCATTCAAAAACCCACACTTATGTCCAACCAAGACTCCACCTTCACATCCATATATATTAACTCCCCACTTCTTTAAGCACAATTACATCAAGATTTACCACTTATCAATGAATAATTTTCATAACAATACACTATGTATATTTTTTTCTTTTTCAATTTAAGTGGCTCTTACTTTTTCAAAACAGTGCACCTTTCTCCTTATTTCATTAGCTCCACGCAAAAACTAACCCAAACACCCCACACTTCAACTTTTACAATGTTCATACAATTTCAAGGCTCACGAGAGGTAAATGGCTCAAATAAATGGTTAATTCAAACAAATGGATAAGGCTTGTAATGTGGTTACCAAAGAAACATGATTACAGGCTCAAAAGGGGTTAACTAAGATACATAACAATTAGGTGGGTAAAATATATAACTGGCTCAACAAAGAAATGCCTATATCATTTCCCAGACTGAACAAAACTACTATTTTACGTTGCAAACACACGGGGCAAGTTCTAGACATCAAATGCAATACACAGAATACACCAAAACCTCACACCCACATGGCACATAACTCACTCAAGATTGGATCATCAAGACACTATCGTCAAAGCAGTTATATAAAGTTAAACTTATACTACTTAAGATACTTATGCAAGAGTAGAACACTTACCCCAATCCATATGGTAAAAATCGCTTCGAAAATCCTAAAGGCATAATAAAGTCAAGAGATATTGCTTCTAATTCAAATTATAGCACACGGTTTCCTACTTCTAACAAAAATAAAAACTAACTACACCCGGTTCAAACAAAATCCTTGAAAAAGAACTATGGCACAAAGAAAAACCAAGGGGGAATTAATACACTACCTAACAAAATAAAATCTTTTTTGTCTTTTTCTTTCGACTTTAATCCCTCAAGAAACCTGTCGAATGATATCCATCGTCGGGAAAAATAAAAAATTTTAAAATTTTTATCAATTTTTTTTTTATCAAACTACTACAACTAACAAACGAAAACAAAGACTAATATACATACATACATACAAATATATCCCTCACCCCACACTTTAAATTGTGGAATGTCCCCATGACACATAATTAAAAAACATAAAGTAAAGGAAACTTCCCTGAATCTCTAGCCGGGGTCTGAGTCAAAGTTGGGCTCCATCCTTCTCACCCGAACTAGTGCATACATCCACGCGGACA
The DNA here is from genome assembly GCF_000715075.1 of Nicotiana tabacum. Classification (NCBI taxonomy): domain Eukaryota; kingdom Viridiplantae; phylum Streptophyta; class Magnoliopsida; order Solanales; family Solanaceae; genus Nicotiana; species Nicotiana tabacum. The sequence continues at coordinate 30,725,824 of NC_134098.1, forward strand.
ACTTCTTCTCAGCCTTCTTGGGGTACACCCCACACTTGTCTTTTTCACTCATTTCAGACTTCTCTTTCGAACTTTTCACTCTCCACTCTACACTTGTAGCTGGATTCTCCTTTCTTACCCCCATCTCCACATTCATCTCTAAAGTCACCATCTCATCACCCATTCTGAGCATGAGCTTTCTATCATGTATGTCTAATATTTCTCTGCCCGTCGTTAAGAATGGTCTTCCTAAAATAAGGGGGACCTCTTTTGTAACAACCCGACCTGTCATTTTGAGATCTAGAGTGTCATTCAGAGGTTTGAGGCCTTCAGTAGCTTTACTTCAGGTATTATGACTTACACGTAGGGTCAGAATTGAATTTTAGGAAGTTCGAAGTTGATTCGGAAGGAAAATGCTCATTTGGGAGCTTAAGTTGGAAGGATTGACTAAGGTTTGCCTTTGAGTAAACAACCTCAGAATCAGGATTTGAAAGTTCCAACAGGTTCGTATGATGAGTTTGGACTTGGGCGTATGTCCGGATCGGGTTTTGGATGACCCGGGAGCATTTCAGCACTTATTGTGAAAAGTTGGCATTTTGGAAGAGTTTCATAATTTGGGTTGAAGTGTATTTTAATGTTATCGATGTTTGTTTGAGATTCTGATCTCGGGAATAGCTCCGTATGGTGATTCTAGTTTTAGGAGCGCGTCCGGATGTGGAGTTGGAGGTCCGTAGGTCATTTCAGGGTCATTTGGCGAAAGTTGAAAATTTGAAAATTTTTGGAAAGTTTGACTGGTGTGGACTCTTTGATATCGGGGTCGGATCTCTATTCCAGGAGTTGGAATCGGTACGTGATGTCATTTAGGACTTGTGTGCAAAATTTAAAGTCGTTCCGGATTGATTTGATAGGTTTCGGCGTCGAATGTAGAAGCTTGAAGTTCTAGAGTTCACTAAGCTTGAATTGGTGTGCGATTCGTGTTTTAGAACTATTTGATGTGATTTGAGTCCTCGGGCAAGTTTGTGTTATGTTTTGGGATTTGTTGGTGTGATTGGACGAGGGCCTCGGGTGTGATTCAGAGTTGTTTCGGACCAATTCTGGCTATTTTGGCTGCTGCTGTTGTTGGTTCTGGTTTTGTCCTTCGCGAACGCGAAGAAGGGTTTTTGCGCGGTTGATTTTTGTTCATCGCAAATGCGACACAGGGGTCGCGAACGCGGAGAAGAGCCCGAGGAACCTCCGCGAATGCGAAGAGGCGATCATGAACGGGTAGAACGAAAGGGGGAGCTGGGCCTGGAGCAAGTTGGCCTTCGCGAACATGGATCTTGGACCGCGAACGTGAAGGGGCAAGGGTATGAGGCTTCGCGAATGCAGCGTAGGTGACGCGAATGCGAAGAGACATTTTAAGGCAGTGGCATCTGGCCTTCACGAACGATAGGCGTTTCACGCGAACACGAAGAAGAGTCGCCTCGGCAGTGTATAAGTTTGCCAAAACGGTATTTGGCTCATTTTATCTCCATCTTCCATGGGAGCCAAGCTAGGGGCGAGTTTGGAGGAGCTTCTTCATCACCCATCATAAGGTAAGTGATTCCCACCTATTACAAGTTAAATACTTGGTTCATATATGGATTTAAACATTGAAATTAGTAAAAATTTGGGATTTTGAAGAAAAACCTAGAATTCGGTATTTTTGGAATTTGACAACGAAATTGGACATGGAATTTGGAATAAATTATTTAGTTGAGTTTGTGGTGTTATGGGTAAAGTTTATCTTCGAAAAGTTTTGGAATCCGGGCACGTGGGCCCGAGGGTTGACTTTATTGACTTTTCGAGCGGAGTTAAGAATTTGTTTAAAGTAATTGATTATGGTTATTACAATATATTTTGATTGGTTTGCACCTTGTTTGAATAGTTTTAGATCAACGGGCATCGGTTTGAGGTGTTTGAGAGGCTTTGGAGCCAATTATGGAATTTCAGAGCAAGGTAAGTCTCCTGTCTAACTCTGTGAGGGGGGGAACTACCCCTAGGTGATGTAATTGTTATGTGTTACTTATTGTGGGGGCTACGTACACACAAGTTGATGAGAGTCCGTACGTAGCTAAATTCATGCTATTGTCTGGGTAAACTTAGGTTCACACCATATTTGAATTGTACTATACGGGTTATTTTTGCTCGTTTAATTCCTTTATTTCGCATTACTACTTGAGACCGGACTTGCTTAGAGTGATAGACTTGCTTTAGTAGAGATTTGATGGGCTTCACGACTTGCCATGGAATAATTGTACTCCTTATACGAATTTCTCCCGCACTATATGTTTTCATTGAAACGTTTTCCTTAAAAGTTTATAACTCACACGTCTATTCATGAGTGGGGTCAATGACCCATTAAAGCTTCTTATTCTAATGGGATCGGGCCGTTCACCTCGGCAGGATTATGTACCACACTCTAATGGGAGCGGACCGTTCACCTCGACAGTATAATAGATGCATCTATGGTTCGTGCCGTTCGACCCTCGGCAGTGCACAAGTTATGATGGGATCAGGCCGTACGTCTCGGCATTTCTATAAAATACTCCCATGGAATCATTCGTAATAGTTGACAAGAAGTCAATCTGTCTACGAGTCTTCCCGATCTGAATTATGGTGACCTATCTGGTGAGGTCCATTATATATTTATTCTTCGGTTGAAAAGGTGATTTCTAATTGAGAGCTTGATCCTATCGTAGAGAGGAGGATCGTATCACGTATTTACACTTGTTTATTTCGTTTGTTTACTCTATGTCATATCTGTTTACTTCTTATTATAACTGTCTTATTGGACCACTAGTAAGTGTCGATGTCGACCCCTCGTCACTACTTCTCTGGGGTTAGACTAGATACTTACTTGGTACGCGCTGATTTCCGTACTCATGCTATACTTGCTGCACATTTTTGTGCAGGTACATATATATCTGGTGGTCTTTTGGGCACAGAGACGCGGATGTTGCAGGGACTTACTGTGATCTGCATTTCATGTTACTATCCGCAGCCTGCAAAGTCTCCATCAGAGCTATTTATATTATCTTGTCTAATCTGTATTCCAGACATATGTTATATTTTATTACATTTCCTAGTTGATGCTTATGCACTTATGACACCGGGTTTTGGGGGTTCCTAAGGGTGGTTTATCATTGTAATTCTCGTAAATCTCATCATTTACCCTGTAAGTTCTATTTCATACTATTTACTTAAATGAGAATTTTTATTTCAAAATACTAAAATGAGTAATTAGGTTAATCATTCACAATTGGCTTGCCTGACGACGGTGTTAGGCGCCATCATGACCTTTAGTAGATTTTGGGTCGTGACAGCTTGGTATCAGAGAATTAGGTTCACTTGGGTCTCACGAGTCATGAGCAAGTGTAGTAGAGTCTTGCGGATCGGTACAGAGATGTATGTACTTATCTTCGAGAGGCTACATGGCTGTTAGGAGCACTTCCCTTCTTGATTCCTCATCGTGCGATTTGATTCCTTCAAGGCTTATGCCTTATTTCCTTCCTATTCATTCTTGTACGGTGTTTAGCACTCGTGTCAGTTGGGCATCGAGGAATTGCAGTGGTACTACAGACGTGAAGCAAGATGTTTCTCTATGCGCATTCAAGCAAGTTATTATCGTCTTCTTACGGAAGGATGTTCTGTCATTTCAGCTCAGTAGCTGTATTTTCGATGGGATCGAGGCTATGCGTAGATTGCTATGATGTTCAAACATTGTTATCGTACAGTGTTGGTGTAATGGTGGGGTGTTTGTTTATGAGTTGTTTATTTTCAGCAAAGGAAAGGCAATCGGACTATGAATATTCAGGTTTGGGTTGATGGAGTAACGAAACTTGGTATTTTCTAGGGTGGTGGAATTTTCATCTGTGATGTGGTGTCGTTGTCCTTGTTTGAATGCATTAAGTTCACCGGTGTTATGGTCTTTTTCCATTTTTCCTTTGGGGCAGGGTGTTGTGAAATGGTGCTTGAGAAGCGGTTGTCAGGGATGGCAGTGTATAGCAGTTTCGAAAATCGAATTGGTGTTTCTAATGCTGATGGCTCGGGAAATATGATCTTCGAGGAGGCTTAGAGTTAGAAGCAATTTATTAGTTCAGGTGCTACAGAGATGGAGTTTGATCTGATGCAACATTTGGGTAGCGAAGAATGAGGAAGGGCATGCGGGAGGTGTCTTGCGGTGGTTGAATTACTAGCAGGTCAAAGTATGAAGAGCGGAAGTTGAGAAGTTGCTTAAAGGAGAGGGTTTAACCAAAGTGGGAGAGTGGCATAGTAGCATATGGTTTATGTGGTAGGGTAGCCACACGCTTTGAGGAAAGTTTAGAGCAATTTGGGAATTCATGGTGGACAGTGACCAGGTCCGCAGATTTTATTTGGGTGCAACATGACTTCGAGTTTAGAATGTATTGTTGTACTTTCAGTTGATGTCACCGGGGAAGGAGGAATCTTAGTGGGTTCCGGGGTTACCTAATTGTAGCTTCAAGCTAAGTGGGGAAGCCCCACCATCTACGATTGGATTGCGTGGTTGTCTACTTGTGTGGTTTATGGTTATCTATGTATTGGTGGGTTATTACAACTAAGGAAAGAACACATCAGTGCTAATTCGAGCAAAGGATTTGAGGAATGTGTGCTATATTTGGCCTTAGCGATTCATGCTCAGGTTTTGGGAAGAATCAGAGTTTATGCTTCATGTAGATGTGATGTACAAGGAAAGTGATTCAGACGGGTGCTTCTTGAGAGGATGTTCATGTGCTAGTAGAGCCTTAGATTTGATTATATTCGGGACCAAGTCAGAGTGAGTGACTCTCAACAACGGTCCTAGTGGATTCGAAATTTAAGTGCGATGCCTAAGGATTTCGAGTCCGTGGTATGGTTAAGTGTCGAGCTTTTGCAGTGGATTATGAGAGGGACTTGGAGTGTTCTATGTTATCATCGGTCTGCGGTGTAGCATTGGAATAATGGGAGAAAAGAACTTCAGATTCGTAGAGGGATTATCGGATGGGGTGTACCAGTTGGAGATGCTATTGTGCGCGTAAGGAGAATATGAGATGATTCATGAGTAATAAGACGATGTGGTCTCGTGATACAGGTCGCTCGGGACAAGTGCGGATTTGGTTCGTTACGTAAGAATGGAGATATTATTATTTCTAAGGCATGTCAAGAATAAATTGGAAGAAGTTGGGTCGGTTAGTAATGGTTGAATCTGTATGATCGTGGCAGCGATCAGTTTCTTCAGCGTGAAGTTATACATGTAGTTTATGGTTGTACACTTGGGCTTGAGCTCCACCACAACTTGGTTGATTTGGGAGGTATTTGATTCGAATGGCTTAACTGTGTAAATGGATTTCGGAAGAGTTATGGCGATCTAGATCACGACTTGAGGTTTGTATTTTCTGCGATTTGAGAATTCAGTTGTGTGCTGCGTTGGTTCTTCTGAAATGAGCTGAGTGAAAAGTTTTCTAGCCAAGGAAGTATTTATTTTACTAGTAGTTCAAGAGTTATGATGAGTTCTGGTAATCTCGTATAGCGGCATGATAGGTGCAATGAGCGGTATGGGAACTGGAAGCTGAAGGTCACGGTTGCGGTTCGGTGTTGATAGAATGTTACGAGCTCGGATGAGCAGGAGTGAATTTAGATGTTCAGAGTAAGCTGACATTTTCTTTAGTGTCACCTAAGGATGGTGTTCTATGGAAGAGGCTTTGTGTATTGACTTGCGGATTTTTGATTCGTTTTACAGAATTTGAACGGTTGGTGGTATGAATGTGTGGACCTTACTACCTGAGCGGAAGATCATGGGAGCGTACCCCACGGGGGATTTGTATAAGTATGACATGTTGGTCAGTTGATTGTTACAGATTGAAACCAAGTATGGAGGTTATGGTAATATCGCAAATGCTAGAGTTGATGCCTGTGAGGCATTCTATTCCTTGGGTGTGGACCGTGTGAGTTTGTTCCGAATTTGACGGTTGTTATTATGTGTCATGAATAGGTCATTATGGGTCCTTGAAAGGTTATTTGCCCAGCATGGTATGATCATAATCGGCTTGAGGTCCGTTGATGAGTCTAAATGTGGATGTGTGCTCTATACCAGGCCGAGTGGGTTCATTCAGCATAGCATTTCTTATGGAGGAGTCTTCGGACATTGGATGTGATTTCTGTCGTCAGCTATTCCATGTAACCCTCTACTGTGCCATTTGGGTTGTTAGACGGCTTGATTATTCGCACGTGTGATGTGGTCCCATGTAGCTTGTGGTATTATATGAGCAGGATGGCTCTCAAGATACAGGTCATTCATCGTACCTTATTTGTGCTTGGGTTTTGCAACATATGGCATTATCCGTCTCCCCAGGGTTGTATGTTTTCACTTTGTGTGCTCATGGTCGATATTCAGGTATTTTGGCTTGATGTGTACTTCCTCATTTATTATCATGTGTGGATCAGGTGGTACGCCGCCACGGGTATGTTGTTTGGATGGTTGCACGCTGCAATGGTAGTATGTTTGGATCGGGTTGCATGCCATAACAATGTCATGTGTGGATCGGGTTGCACGCCGCATTACTGATATGTTGAGTACGGTTCCATATATTTATTCTTGTGTATTTTGTTTTCCATTCTTTGAGAAGGGTTCATAGCGTCTATTCGACCGTAAATTTCGTTGCGCCCACTGGGAAGTTCCTTTTGAGAGTTCATTTTTCCTTATGTATCGTATTCGAGTTGGTAGCTTGCCAGCGCATTATTGGCGTCATATGAGATTTTGAGCAGTGTTTGAGACGGCTTATTTCCTGAGCAACTTGTACTGGGTGAGACGAGGTGATTGGACCTGAGATAAGTGCAATCAGGAGGTAATGGCTCTTGTCAGGAGGAGAGACCCCATAATTTATGGTTTGGGCAGGTGGCTATGAGTTCCTTCGCATCTCTTTCATCGTTGAAGTATTATAAAGGTTGAGACCGGGTTTATATGTGTTATGAGGTATACTACGGGCATCTGGTCGGTGAATTTGCAGTTGTTGTGCTTGGAGAGGGATTACCATTGGCAAAAGAGTTATGCAGTGCATTGTGTGGTATCAGTATGGGTGCTTGATTATGTGCTGGTTCAGCTTGTGGAGATTTATACGGTGTTCGTATGTTAGAATCGGGTATCGGGGAGAATTCTGGATGTTGGAATTTAGTTCTAAAGCATGTTAGCTATGGTAGCAGGAATGATTTTCAGTCTGGCTCAAGCAAAGGTACTCACATGGGTTGTGGTGGCACGGGTAGATGCACGAGATGTTAAATAATGATTTTGGACAACTCCGGAGCAGTTCTTAGCACGTTCGAGGACGAACGTATGTTTAAGTGGGAGAGAATGTAACGACCCGACCGGTCGTTTTGAGCTCTAGCGCGTCATTCAGCGATTTGAGGCCTTGAGTAGCTTCACTTCAGGTATTATGACTTTACGTGTGGCCAGAATTGAATTTCGGGAAGTTCGGAGTTGATTCGAAAGAAAATCCTCATTTCAGAAGATTAAGTTGGAATGATTGACTAAGGTTTGACTTTTGAGTAAATGACCTCGGAATAGGGATTTGAAAGTTCCAACAGGTTCGTATGATGATTTTGGACTTGGACGTATATCCGGATCGGATTTTGGATGACCCAGAAGCGTTGCATTGCTTATTGTGAAAAGTTGGCATTTTGGAAGAATATCATAAATTTGGTTGAAGTGTATTTTAATTTTATCGATGTCCGTTTGGGGTTCCGACCCTGGGAATAGCTCTGTATGGTGATTCTGGTTTTAGGAGCGCGTGCGGATGTGGAGTTGGAGGTCCGTAGGTCATTTCGGGGTCATTTGGCGAAAGTGGGAAAATTTGAAGGTTTTTGGAAGTTTGACCAGGAGAGGACTCTTTGATATCGGGGTCAGATCTCGATTCCGGGAGTTGGAATAGGTCCGTGATGTCATTTGAGACTTGTGTGAAAAATTTGAAGTCGTTCCGGATTGATTTGATAGGTTTCGGCGTTGAATGTAGAAGCTTGAAGTTCTAAAGTTCACTAAGCTTGAATTGGGGTACGATTCGTGGTTTTAGCATTATTGGATGTGATTTGAGGCCTCGAGCAGGTTCGTGTTATATTTTGGGACTTGTTGGTGTGATTGGACGGGGTCCCGGGGGCCTCGGGTGTGATTAAAGTGGTTTTAGACCAATTCTGGCTGTTTTGGCTGCTGCTGTTGCTGGTTCTGGTTTTGTCCTTCGCGAACGCGAAGGGAGTCCCGCGTTCGTGAAGAAAGGTTTTTGGGCAATTGATTTTTTTTCATCGCGAACGAGACACAGGGGTCACGAACGCGGAGAAGGTCCTGAGGAACCTACGCGAACGTGAAGGGGCGATCACGAAAGCGTAGAAGGAAATGGGGAGCTGGGCCTGGGGCAGGTTGGCCTTCGCGAACGTGGATCTTGGACCACGACCGCGAAGGGGCAGAGGTCTGAGGCTTCACAAACGTGGCGTAGGTAACGCGAATGCGAAGAGGAATTTTGAGGCAGTGGCATCTGGCCTTCGCGAACGTGAGGCGTTTCACGCAAACTCGAAGAAGGGTCGCCTGGGCAGTGTATAAGTTTGCCAAAACGGGTTTTTAGCTCATTTTATCTCTATCTTCCAAGGGAGCCGAGCTAGGGGCGATTTTGGAGGAGCTTCTTTGTCACACATCACAAGGTAAGTGATTCCCACCTTTTACAAGTTAAATACTTGGTTTATATATGGATTTAAAAATGAAAATTAGTAGAAATTTGGGATTTTGAAAAAAAAACCTAGAAATTGGTATTTTTGGAATTTGACCACGAAATTGGACATGGAAATTGGAATAAATTATATATTTGAGTTCGTGGTGTTATGGGTAAAGTTTATCTTCGAAAAGTTTTGGAATCCGGGCACGTAGGGCCGAGAGTTGACTTTATTAAATTTTCAAGCGGAGTTGGGAATTTGTTTAAATTGATTGATTATGGGTATTAGAGTATATTTTGATTGGTTTGCACCTTGTTTGACTAGTTTTAGATCGACGGGCATCGGTTTGAGGTGTTAGAGAGGCTTTGGAGCCGGTTATGGAACTTCGGAGCGAGGTAAGTCTCCTGTCTAACTCTGTGAGTGGGGAACTACACTTAGTTGATGTAATTGTTATGTGTTACTTATTGCGGGGGCTACGTACGCACAAGTTGATAAGAGTCCGTACGAAGCTAAATTCATGTTATTGTCCGGGTAAACTTAGATACACACCATGTTTTAATTGTACTATAAGGGTTATTTTTGCTCGTTTAATTCCTTTATTTCGCATTACGACTTGAGACCGGACTTGCGTAGAGTGATAGACTTGCTTTAGTAGAGATTTGATGGGCTTCATGACTAGCCGTGGAATAATTGTACTCATACGAAACTTAGGTACAGACCATGTGTTTTTATTGAAAGATTTTCCTTAAATATTTATAACTCACACGTCTATTTGGGAGTGGGGCCAATGACCCATTAAAGCTTCTTATTCTAATGGGATCGGGCCATTCTGCTCGGCAGGATTATGTACCACACTCTCACGGGAGCGGGCCGTTCACCTTGGCAGTATAATAGATGCATCTATGGTTCGTACCGTTCGGCCCTCGGCAGTGCACAGATTATGATGGGATCGGGCCGTCTGCCTCGACATTTCTGTAAAATACTCTCATGGAATCGTGCGTAATGATTGACAAGAAGTCAGTGTATCTATGAGTCTTCCCGATCTGAATTATGGTGACCTATCTGGTGAGGTCCATTATATATTTATTCTCCGGCTGAGGAGGTGATTTCTAATTGCGAGCTTGAGCCTATCGTAGAGAGGAGGATCGTATCACGTATTTACACTTGTTTATTTTGTTTCTTTACTCTGCTCCATATCTATTTACTTCTTATTATAACTGTCGTATTGGACCACTAGTAAGTGTCGATGTCGACCCCTCGTCACTACTTCTCTGGGGTTAGGCTAGATACTTACTGGGTACGCGTTGATTTCCGTACTCATGCTACACTTGCTGCACATTTTTATGCAGTTACATATATGTCTGGTGGTCTTTTGGGCACAGAGACGCGGATGTTGCGGGGGCTTACCGTGAGCTGCATTTCATGTTACTATCTGCAGCCTGTACAGTCTCCACCAGAGTTATTTATATTATCCTGTCAAATTTGTATTCCAGACAGATGTTGTATTTTATTACATTTCCTAGTTGATGTTCATGCACTGTGACACTGGGTTTTGGGGGTTCCTAAGGGTGGTTCATCATTGTAAATCACGTAAATCTCATCATTTACCCTGTAAGTTCTATTTCATACTATTTAATTAAATGAGAATTTTTATTTTAAAATACTAAAATGAGTAATTAGGTTAATCATTCACTGTTGGCTTGCCTGACGGCGGTGTTAGGTGCCATCACGACATTTAGTGGATTTTGGGTCGTGTCATCTTTATTCTCTTCCATCTTCACCACTATGAAATCTATAGGAAATACAAACTTATCTACTAGAGCTATGACATCTTCCACTATCCCCTCGGGTATTATATTTGTTTGGTCTGCCAGCTACAAAGATATTGGCGCATACCTTATCTCTCCAAGCTCATTCTCTAATTTCCTGTATATAGACAAAGGTATTAAATTAATTGAGGCACCAGAATCACATAAAGATTTATCAAAATTAGGAGTGCCTAACGAGCAAGGTATAGTAAAACTCTCTTGATCTCCACACTTTTGTGGGAGTTTGTTTTGCAAGATTGCGCTGCAATGCTCTGTGAGCTTGACCACTGAGGTCTCTTCTATCTTCCTCTTCTTTGTAAGGATCTCCTTCAAGAATTTGGCATAAGCTGGTATTTGTGAGAGAACTTCTGTGAATGGCAAGTTTACATTAACTTGTCTCAGTATCTCTAAGAATCTCTCAATCTACTTGTCCAACTTTTCTCTATACAACTTTTTGGGAAAAGGTAGAGCAGGCATGTGCTCGCTCATTAGATTCCTCCCTTCTTGAAATTTCCTCCTTTTTCTCAGCTCCTTTCTTACCTTTCTTCTTCTTATCAACTTCATTTTTCAGCTGCTCCTCAACTTCTTTTTCAGGCACAACCTCTTTTTGGATTGGAGTGGGATCTTTCAACACGTGCCCGCTTCTCATGGTCACATCATTTACTGTTTCTTTGGGATCTCTTTCAGTGTCAGCTGGTAGAGTACCTGAGATTCTCAAAGACAATACAGTTACAATTTGTCCCACTCGCTTCTCTAAATTTTGCAAACCAGTGCCAAGTTCTTTGATATATAAACCATGAGCATCTAATCTCTCATTTGTCTTGACAATGAAGGACTTCATTAGATCTTCTAACTCAGGCTGAGTGGAATGTTGAGGTTGGAACTGCAGCCTCGGCTGATTCACAAAACCAGGAGCTCCTTGTCCTTGAAATCTGGGATTGTTTTTTTTCCATGCATTTGCAGTACCCCCAGGTGAACTCCATGAAAAATCGGGATGCTTCTAATCCATTGCATTGAAGTTATAATTTCCAACAACATTAATTTCCTCGATTGAGGCTTGACACTCATGCGTAGGGTGCCCTCTTCCACATATATCACATGCTGTATGGGGCTCACTGTGTATTGAAGCTAAGGTCATCTTCCTTATATCTTTGGCCATGGCATCAAGGTGTACCTGCACCGATGTGTTTTAGTCATTACACCATCCTATGCACTTTAATACATACAATTTCACAATTCAAACCCTACACATACGTTGAACCAAACTTCCCCAACCTTTACCAAATAATAACAACAAACTCCCGATTTCTTTAAGCACAAACAATGCAAGAGTTACCACTAGCCAGAAATAATTTTATCTTTTTAATATATACAAACACAAACCCCCATTTTTAGTTCTGATTTTTCTCAAGTAATTCTTTTTGCTTTTTTCTCATTTTTTTCGAATTCCTTATAAGTACCTCTCACAATTCCTTAGTGCACCTTTCTCATTTTTTAATAGTTCTACTCAAAACTCCAATCATACCTCCACTTAGATTTTTTGAATATACTCAAAATAACTTTGAGTTCTCATGAGAGCTAAAAGGTTAAAAAAGATGGTCAATTCAAATAAATGGGCCAGACTCGTAGTAGGGTTGCGAGAAAGTAGGATTACAGGCTCAACGAGCTAACTAGGATACATAACAAATAGGTAGGTCAAAGGCATATATCTGGCTCAACAAAAAAAATGTCTCTATCACTTCCTAGACTGAACAAGCTACCATTTCTCTCTGCAAACGCTCGAGGAAAGTTCTAGATATCAAATCATATGCACAGAATATCAACAAACAATCTCACTCACATATTGACACATAACTTTGACACATAACTCACTTGGGATCAGATCTTTCCCGACTCTCTAGTTAAAGTAGTTAAGTATAATCAATCAATTTAAGGCACTACAATATATAAGTCAAGATATGAGTCTAGGCATCATAGCTAAGGCACTCACTGCTCTTAAGGTACAACAAAATCAATAAATATTGCCTCCAATTAGAACTATGACACAAGATTCCTTATTCCTACTAAAAGAAAATCTAACTACACCTGGTTCAAGTAAAAACCCTTGAAAAAGGTATCGTGGTACAAAGAAAAATAAAGGGAGAATTATTGTACTACCTAACAAAGTAAAATAGAGATAAAAGTCTTTTTGTTTTGTTTTCACCATAATCCCTCAAGAAAACGGTCGAGGTTATCCATCATCGAAAAAAGTCTAATTTATTTTTTCATATGACGAAAAGCACAGAAAGAAAACATATACACATATTTACATCCCTACCCCATACTTTAAATTATGGTATGTCCCCATTACACACAAGTAAATAGTAAGAGGTAAAGGATAATCCCCTGAAATGTCTAGCTTGGGCCTGAAACAGTATTGGGGTCTACTTTGCACGTCTGACCCAGTGCACACGACCATGCCGAGATTTTCTTCTCTGACTTCTTCTGGTACACCCCACACTTATCATGATGCCCTCTTCAGCTAGCTCTTTTAGGACATCTGCCTTAAAATCAGAGTACATAGTTGACTCCTCCCTAGGTGCCTCTACTGCTTCCTTAATCTTGAACACCACCCTTTCTTCCCCTACTCTTAGCATGAACTGCCTTTCATGAACATCCAGTATAGCTCTGCCCGTAGACGAGAAGGGTGTCCCTAAAATCAGAAGGATTTTCTTATTATCCTTCATGTTTACCACAATGAAGTCCACGGGGAATACAAAATAATCTATCCGAACTAGAACATCTTCCACAATTTCTTCAGGTATTATTGTGTACTGACCCGAACTGTAAAGACACATATATAGATCTAATTGCTCCAATCTCTCTCTCAAGCTTCCTAAAATTAGATAAGGGCATAAGATTAATAGAAGCACCTAAATCACACAAAGATGTTTCAAATTTATTACTTCCTAGAGAACAAGGTATAGTAGAACTCCCTTGATCACCACATTTCTGAGGGAGATTATTTTGCAGAATAGCACTACAATGCTCTGTGAGCTTGACAACCGATGTCTCATCCACTTTCTGCTTGTTGGACAATATATTCTTCAGGAACTTGGCATATGCTGGAATTTTTGAGAGTACCTCTGTGAAATGTCGATTAACATGCACCTGCTTAAGTACTTCTAGAAAATGCCCAAATTATTTTTCCAGATTCTCTCTTCTTTGCTTCTGAAGGAAAGGTAGAGCAGACATATATTTACTTTCCTTAGTCTCCTTATTTATTGATTTTTCCTTTTTCTTCCTTATCAAAGCTCCAGTCTTCCTCTTTGTCTTTAGACCTTCCTTTGGGTCTACCCTTACTTCACATTCTTGATTTTCATTATTTTTTTGCTCTTCTACAGTCTCAACTTATCATTTAGTCAACTCATCCTTTTGTTTTGAAATAGGGTCCTTCAATGTTTTGACACTCCTTAACTATATAGCTTTTATTGTTTCTTTTGAATTCTTTTTGGTATCAGCAAGAAGGGTTCCTAGAGCCCTCTCAGACAACAATTTGTCCCACGTGCCTCTCTAAGTTTTGAATAGATGTACCATAAGATTCAAGTCTCTCATCCGTCTTAATAATGAAAGCATTCATTAGATCTTCCATGCCATACTGATTGGACTGTTGAGGCTGGTATTGCTGCCTCTGCTGATTTTGTAAACTTAGAGCTCCTTGTCCCTGGGATCTGGGATTATTCTTTTTCCATGCATTCAAACTACCACTAGGTGAACTCTACGAAAATCTGTCACGACCCTAATTTTCTACCTTAGGATTCCTGATAGCACTTGGTCTCTAAGACTAGGTAAGCCTAACATACATCAAGATTTAGCAAAATTAACGATTTAAATTTCAACTTAAACTGGTAATCTATCATAATAAAACCAAACAGATAGAACTATCAAATAACTCCCAAAACCTGGTGGAACCGAGTCATAAGCTCTATAGAGAGTGCACTAATAATCTCGAAATACAATATTGTTTTGAATAGGAAATACACAATAATACATCTAAAAAGCAGAAGGTGACTCCGAGGCATGCGAGCATCGAGCAAGTGTACCTTGAAGTCTCAGGAAATAACTGATCGATCACTAACGTCCAGCACATGATATACCTGGATCTGCACAAACATGTGCAGAAGCGTAGCATGAGTACACCACAACTGTACCTAGTAAGTATTAAGCCTAACCTCGGTAAAGTAGTGATGAGGCCAGGTCAAGATACCTACTAGACATACAAACCTATGCAAGATATAGATATAATCTAACAACGGATAGTAAAGACAATTAAAGGACAATAAAGTAATTTATCAATAAAAGGCTAACAATAGAAATAAAGCAACAAAGGATTGTAATAGAATACATGTGATAAAAACAACAAGTAACTAAGTTCAATCAAAATACGAATGGAAAGAAATAAGAAAACAAGAATAACAACCGTTTAACTCATCTAGTCTTTCCATCATAGAATGTACAACAAGAGTTATACCGAGGTACCACGCCTCATATTCACATTTCACGAGTCTAAATCATAATCTTCCTTATATCACTGCGTGAGCGTTGCATTTATTTTTGAAAGCTTTTTTCCCAAAATAGCTTCATGTGTTTTATCCCCCTTATCTCACCGTGTGGCTTTAAGTAATTACCTTACTAGAAACACCACCACAATCCAACCTTATTACACCTGTTACATATCAAGCCCAATCTTTATACCACCACATGCGTATAAATATCACTACACAATAGTCAACTTGTACCACACGTGTCCATATGTCACGACACATGCCAAAATCAACAATACCAATATTACCACAACATATAGCCCACGGCTCAACCACAATATCCACAAGAATCTCAATAATAACAAGAATGAATGAGAATTACTCAATGTGATAATAGTTTTCATAACTTCAACTTCAATAACTAAAAATGAAGGTGTTCCCACAAAATGACAACTTCCAATCCAAGTGCATGACATAAGCTTAAGAACGAAAAGATAGTATGAAATTGCAACTATGCCTAAATGCATAAGAATAATTCAACACGAAGAGATATCATGAAATAACAACTTCAAATAAGAATAACTCAACAATAAAAGAGGCACATGAAAATAAGAGAGGTAACAACGTCAATTAAGGCATATAAGAACAAGTACGACAATAATGATAGAACATGTGTTAACAACGTCAAGTAAAGCATATAAGAGTAGTTTAACAATGGAAGATATAACATGATATGAAAATGTCAATTAAATGCATGAAAGAGCCTAAGAGTCTAAACCGGTCATAATACCACATATAAGCATGTGTACACACTCGTCACCTCGTGTACATGTCTTCCACATAATTCAAATAACACAATTAACCCAAATCCTAAGGGGTATTTTCCCCACACAAATTTAGGCAAGATACCTACCTCAACTAGGCCAAATCAACCCTCAAAAATAGTTTTTTCCCTAAAATTCACCTCTGCACGGCTCAAATCTAACCAAAAACAACTTAATAACATCAAACAATGCAAGAGAAACTAATTACGATTAATAAAGCTATAATCTTTACACAATTCCCTAAAAGTCGACCCCGGGCCTGTCCAATCAAAACCCAAGTCCAAGGGTAGATCCCAACTACCCATAACCCCACGAGTCTATATATGTATTTTATTTTTAAATCCAAGTCCAATTCGACTCTCAAATTGATCAAAATTACTTACCCAATGATTGTAGATGAAAATCCCCTCTCCAAATCGCCTCCTACCGAGTCTAGGGTTCAAAGATATTAAAAATGGGACTTAATCCTGACTTCCCAGACCTTATGTTCAGGTGCGGATGTCGCATTTGCGACACAGGGTTTGCAATTTTGAACCCTCACAAATGCGAAGTGTGGCTTGCAAATGCGGAACCTATCAAGCCTAGGGAAATGTAGCAATTGCGACGCAGACCTCGCAAATGCGAAATCTGCCTTCTTCGCAAATGCGTCAAATGGTTGCAAATGCGACCTACCAAGCCTAAGCCTAGCCTTCGTAGATGCAAACCAGGTGTCACAATTGCGATACCTGAGCCCCCCTGGTCATGTTCACAATTGCAATGCTGGTGCTCGCAACTGCGACAACTGCATCACCAGCAACCTGTGTTTAAGTCCAAACCTTTCCAATACATGTCTGAAACTCACCCGAGCCCTCGGGGCTCCATACCAAACATACACACAAGTATGAAAATATCACACGAGCTTTCTCGCACGATCAAAACACAAAAATAATATCTAAAACTACGAATTGAACATCAAAATACATAATTTAAAAAAAAAAACTCAAGAACCTTTAGAATTTCAACCAAGAGTTCGAATCGTACCAAACCAACTCAAAATTATACCAAATTTTGCAGACAAGTTCCAAATAGCAAAACGGACCTATTCCAATTCTCAAAATCAAATTTCGAACCTGATAGCCAAAAAGTCAATCTATGGTCAAACTTAGAAAAACTTCTAAATCTCAAATTGCCAACCTTCGGCAAAACAAGTCAAATCAACCTAGGGACCTCCAAATTCAGTTTCGGACATATGCCCAAGTCCAAAATCACGATACGAACCTATCAGAGCCATCAAAACACTGTTCTTGGGTCGTTTTCACAAAAGTCAGTTTGGTTAACATTTTCAACTTAGGCTTCTAAACCAAGAACCAAATGGTCCAAACCAATCCAAAAACCTTCCTGGAATTAATCTAACCAACCAGCAAGTCGTAAAACCACACATGTGTGAAGCAAAAAGAAAAGGGAAAACAAGGATGAAATACACAAAATGACCGGTCGGGTCGTTACAAAATCCGGGGTGCCTCTAACCCATGGAGTTGAATATACTTCTACTATTTTAGTTGCCTCTGTTAAAATTACCCACATGTACCTCTTCCTCTAAAATTGAAGCCTGACACTCATGTGTTGGGTGGCCCATCCAACAAATATCTCAAACTGACGATGACTGGCTCTAGACCTTAGCAAAGGTTAACTTTCTAATTTCTTTTTCCATTGAGTCAAGATGAGCTTGCATTTAGGTATTGGAATCCACTTGATGGACCTAAGTGATTTTCTTCTTTAGTTTCCCTCAGCATGCCATTGGGTTGTATCTTTAGACAGTTCATCAAGAATTACAACAATCTCTTCATGGGTCTTTTTCATAAGGGGACCTCCAACTGCAATGCTTAGGGTTCTCCTGGATGTAGGTGTCAATCCATCTTAAAAATATTGGAGTTGCATCCAGAATTCAATTCCATTATGTTGGCAATTTCTGACTATCTCCTTGAACCTCTCCCATGCCTCAAAAACTGTTTCTGTGTCTTATTGGCAGAAGTTATGGATTTCTCTTCTAAATTTCCCCCTTTGATGAGAAGTATTTTTCTAAAAATGTTTTGGTCATGTCTTCCCATGTCCTTATAGACCCTTTTGGAAAGTGTCACGACCCAAATCCACCTAGTCATGATGGCAAGCCAAATAATAGTTGCACAATTCTAATAAAAATAATAAGTAATCAATACGTGAAATAGCTGAATTTCCATAAAATATCCCAGTGATTGGTAGTGCAAGTCATGAGCCACTAAGATTTAGATTTACAAAGCTAGTACAAAAATAAATACAACATCTGTTTGGGATATACAGAAACAGAGTATGAATCTAAACCTACCAAGGACAAGTGATAGCAATATCCGAAAAGTAGGTACATCTTCAATGCCAGTTCCCGTCATCCACAACAACTCAGCTCCAAGATTTGCATGTAAGGTGCAGAAATGTAGTATGAGTACAACTGACCCCATGTACTCAACAAGTATCATAACTAACCTCGACGAGGTACTAGTGAGAAGAATTATTAATGATACTCACTAACAACTGTTTAATTACTGAATTTCAGAAGTACCCAGCGATGGTGTCATCTAATCATATAACACAGATAAAACCACATCGTTGCACATAGAGATGCTGTGCTAAGTCCTGAATCAGTTAACAATCCAGTATATAGAGAAGATATGTGTCTAATATCTTCAAATCATCAAATTTGCATGTAGAGAAGATATGCGTGAAACAACAATTAATCCTTCAACTAGAGCATATAGAGAAGATATGCGTGATTAAACAAGTCAAGTCATACGGATTCACATATAGAGAAGATATCTATCGTGTCTCATCTCGTCAAGTAAGATAGAATAGAGAGAAGATATGCATAAAGGCATGTACACATTGCGGTGCTAGCATATAGAGAAGATATACAGAAAAATCATGTATACATCCAAGGAATTTGCAAATATAGAAGACATGCAAAGTCCAACCAATGATCAACTTTACCAAAATCCACATCAACTAGAAACCCGTCGGTTTCTCACAACCCGCGTGTACACCATCAAAAACAAGAGAGGGTGACCCTAGGGGGATTGGTCATTATCCACATGCTGCACGGACAACTCATGTGGTGCACGGACAACTCATATACTAATAACTACACACAAACAACTCACGTGCCAATAGTGACAATCGCATGGACAACTCACATGCTATTATATCTCGGATCCGCATGGACAACTCATGTGCTATTATATCTCAACCGCACGGACAACTCATATGCTATCATATCCCAACCGCACGGACAACTCACGTGTTGTCATATATCAACCGCATGGAGAACTCATGTGCTACCAATAACAACCGCTCAGACAACTCACGTGCTATCAGTCCAGCTCAAATCACGCAGGGAGCATATATACACGAATACATGTCCATGAATAATGGATATAAAATTACATACTCATGTAATAATATAAGTAACAAGCTAAGGTGTATGCATGTGCGATGTGTACTACCATAGCTCAAATTAGGCAATTTCAGCACAAAGATAGCATTTATCATGTTCAATCAGGGGATTAACCTATATGTACCCTCTAATGTGACCCACTTAGCTCACAAAGGGTACAAATATAAAAAACATAATAGAATGAAGTTTAGAAATCAATTCAAGGCATATTGTAGCCTAAGAACTACCGAGCATGGATAATACCTTGGTCCACACACACGGGCTCAACCCCTCACATGTGCGCCACCCATAGGACGTAGCTATCACTAATAACTCAGGAAACTAGTGCCTTAATCAAGTTTAGATAAGATACTTACCTCAAACAAGCCAAAATATACTATAAAAATGCCTTATCGCGTGAATCAGCTTCCGAACGGCTCGAATCTAGCCAAAAATAACTCAATAACATCAAAGAATACCATATGAATCAAACCCAAATAATAAAGGTCAAATATTTAATCAAATACTCAAAGTCAACCAAAAGGTCAACCCGGGTCTACACCTCGGAACCCGACAAAACTCACAAATTCTGACAACCCATTCGAATACAACTTCAACCATACAAGTTTCATCCAAATCCGACTCTGAATCAATGTTCAAAACCCAATTATTCACTTTAGAAAAGGTTTTGCCAATAAACCCCAATTTCTCTTTTAGATTCATCAACCAAATGTCAAAATCAAAGATGTAATCATGTATAATAATCAAACACGAGTAAAAAATACTTACCCGAATCCAAGTGGTGAAATTCGCCCCAAGAATCGCCTTCCTAATCTCAAAATATAATAAAATAAGCTCAATGTCCGAAAATAGAATATTATACAACTGCTCCAGGAGTACCCTTCGCGATCGCGGAATACACTTCACGATCGTGAATCACTAAGATGAACATTGCCAAGATTACACTTTGCGTTCGCGTCTCTAACCTTGCAAATGCGATGAGCACAGATACCAACCCTTTGTGAACGCGTCCTGGACCATGCGAACGCGGAGACAATAGCCACCAGCTCCCACTCTCAACCACGAGTGCGACCCCTCTCTGTGAAAGCGATGGGCAAGACGCTCAACCTCCATGAACGTTACCTCCTAGTCGTGAATGCAAAGAGGAAAATACATTCAGCTCCAACATACACTCCGTGATCGCGGTCCTCCACATGCGATCGCAATGAAGACTCATAGCACTAGAAAAATCAGAGAAACCAACAATCATAGACAAGGAAGAAATGGTCTGAAACCACCCCGAAACACACACGAGCCCCTCGGGACACCGTCCGAACATACCAACAAGTCCTAAATCATAACACGGACCTACTCGAGGCCTCGAATCCCATAAAATAACATCAAAACCATGAATCATACCTCAACTCAAGCTTAATGAACTATTTTAAATTTCCAAATTCCAAACTTATGTCGAACACATCTGAATAACTCGGAATGGCCCCAAATTTCGCACACAAGTCAAAAATCACTAGACGAACCTATTTCGAGGATCCTAATCCCAAACCGACCTCAATAACCACAAAGTCAACTATGAGTCAATCCTATCGACTCTCCAAACCTTCAAATATCCAGCTTACGGTAATTAGCCTCAAAATCATGTAGGAATGCCGGAACTCAAATTCGGGAATACGCCCAAGTTCAAAATCACCATTCAGACATAAAGGAACTATAAAAACTCTAATCCGAGGTCAAATACACAAAAGTCAAACTTGGTCAATACTTCCAATTTAAAGCTTCTAAATAGAGAATCATTCTTCCAAATCAATCCCGAATCATTCATAAACCAAAGTCGACCATACAAACAAGTCATAATACATCATATGAAGCTACTCAAGACCTCAAAGCACCGAACAAAATTCTAATTCTCAAAATGACCGGTCGGGGTCGTTACATTCTTCCCTACTTAAATATATGTTCGTCCTCGAACGTGCCAAGAGTTATTTCAAAGTCATCAAATCACTGTATAAACTCACCATACGCATACCCATCTGTGATCATACTTCATCTCAATCCATATAAGCCCGCTGACACAACCTGACTTAAGATTGTTTTCTTCAACCTTAGTCCACAAACCTTAGGACCCAATCTCCAACATCTGGAATTCATTATAAGACCTGATTCTCACATCTTAATAATGTATATAATCTAAACAAGCTGCATCAAGCCCATGTTCCCAGATATAATCACATGATATACCACATAACTCAGATTCGGTACCGATGACATACCTCATATCAAATGAAACCTTGTTCTGAACCTTCATACATTGCCAATGATGAAAGAAACGTGTAGAAACTCATAACCACTCATCAGATCAACAAGTCGTGGAGCTCTCTCGCCCACCAAGAACCATAGCCTAATTCTAAGCTAACTAGTGATATTACTCTTCCAAACATGCCTTAACCAAATCTAATGGCTCAAATCTAGGTCCAAAAATCTCATTTTACCTAGTGCAAGCTACTCGAGTGACAGGCTACACCAATGACACCGAGAGCTACATACGATGCAATCTGTGCACCCTCAAGTAACAACTCAAATATAACAAATGATGGAAGGAGAACCAAATGAGAGAACCATTCCACAAGTTCAACAAATACAACCAAAAAGCACAATGCTATGAACCCATATCACAAAGGAGACACGAAATGAGCACAAAAGGTCATATCCAAACTTAACTCTATTGCGGTGCGCAACCCGATCCAAACTTATTGGTCCATATGGAATCCATTGCCAAATTTCTCATACCTGCCAAACATGTGTGTATCAAAAGCAAGCACGAGAAGCGCATGACCATAACTATGGAGAAATGGATAGCACAATATACTACAGATAGGAAAACCAGAACCAAGGCACAATAAACCATTCAACATCCCAAGATCCATCTCGCTCGAGTTCTGCCACAAGGCCCAAACAGAACCGCATCACATGTATAAATAATCAATAGTCTCACAACCCATTGTCGCATAG
This sequence comes from Nicotiana tabacum, assembly GCF_000715075.1. Lineage (NCBI taxonomy): Eukaryota > Viridiplantae > Streptophyta > Magnoliopsida > Solanales > Solanaceae > Nicotiana > Nicotiana tabacum. Next base: position 30,748,133 of record NC_134098.1, read on the forward strand.
GTGAGTAACACCTGGAACAAATCAAGACATGAATAAGATCAACTCTAGTCGATGACACACCCCTCAATAATAGCTATGCTGAGTAAACAAACTGATTTGATGTAGAACATATATTCTCATTGGGCCTTCCGATGGGCCCCCAAACTAAATTTTGACCCTCCCAAAATAGGTAATAACCTTCCGAAAACCCGCAGTAACCTATCCATAACACAACCAAGGAATAGTCCGCCTTTAAGAACTCCCAGTCTCCAAAACATAGACATCATAAGGTCGAGACAGACCCCATCATACCCATAAACATATGTACATAAGTATACTGACTCGAAAGGCAACTCTGAGGCAAGTGAACTTGTAGCCTACTGGGAGGACCATCAACCTGTCTATTAGGACCTGTAGCACGACATGCAGCGTCCACAAATAAAAGAGACATCAATACAAATAACGTACTGAATATGTAAGGCATGAAGCATAAATAAGAACCATAATGTAAATAGATATAGAGAATTTACAACCTGTAACATCTAAGTGCCTCTGAGGGCGACTAATGTGAAATGCATGATATACAACAACAACAACCTAGTATAATCTCACTAGTGGGGTCTGGGAGAGTAGTGTGTACGCAGACCTTACTCCTACCCTGGTGTAGAGATGGTAGAGAGGTTGTTTCCGAGAGACCCTCGGCATCCCTCCCTCCAAGAACTCCCCACCTTGCTCTTGGGGTGACTCGAACTCACAACCTCTTGGCTGGAAGTGGAGGGTGCTTACCACTAGAGCAACTCACTCTTGTCAAAATAGGTCTGAAGTGCAAATTCCCTAGAAACAAAAATTTGTTCTTCGAATTTCAACAATCCAACACACGATTCAATACCTAGAACTACTCCAAATAAGCTCAAACTTGAAGCATAGTCTCCAAATATCATAAAGAACAAACCCCAATCATCATACAGCTCGGTAGAATCATATCCGGCCACGTGGAGCTCGGTAAAATCCAATTGATCAGTAGTTGCACAATAGGTACCGTACTCGGCTGATTATAGCGTGGCTCGGTAGAGTAAAATAGGTACATATATAATGCATGCTGGACTCATGGAATCACACTCTGACCCTTTCGGAGTAACGTAAAGTCGGTAACCTACGTATATGTTATTAGAGCTAACTCGTCATCACAAATCTTATGAGAATCATGAAATACCAATAACATTTGATACAAAAGAATAAGAGAAGAACCATCAACATCAATAATTCCATAAGAAGGGAAACAATGTAAGTACTGCTAGCTTCTAAGACTGGAATATCTTTGGAAGCTCGTTCGTTTACATTACGTACAATTGGAGTCATGTAAAAGAAAGAAAGGGATAGCCTCACATACCTTGTATACACTTCCCAAACTCAAGCTATGCAAATGCCACGGCTCCTTAGTCTACTATAAGAGAAATAATACTATCGTTATCGTTTAAGCATCATAACTATTATATATCAGCACCTCACCTATTTATATGAAGTTCCACAAGTTACAAAAATCATCAAACAACCCCAAAAACATCAACAAAATCATATAAACCTCCCAAACAGTCCAACAATCAACAAAAGTACACCTACGATTTTCACAAAATTGGGCAGCACCTATATCACTTCCTTTCCATTCAAACCAACACAAAAGATGACAAGAACAACATACAAACAACACATCCAAGCTACTACATCAAGAACCAACCGAAACCTAGCTCAAAAATCCTTCCAAAACAGTCCCATACGTACAACATATCAAACATACTTCCAACTTCAAGTTTAACATGTTTTCCTTCAACATCTAGGCTTTCTATGGATTTAAAACGACTCAAGCCAATGAGAGGGGTGAATAAAATACCTTATGGCACATAAGTCCCAATTTTCAGAGTTTAATTTGTTGCTATGTCTTCCTCAATCATCCACGAAGAGAGAAAGCAACAAACTATAAACTAGTTCGGGTTCGTAAGGCTTGAATCTACTTGTTTCACCTTCTCCACCTCTGATTGATTTCCAAACCCTAAGGATATGTTTAGGAGGTCTATAGAGAGTTTTAGGTCTAATTTGGGTCGAAAATGAGTCTTGGAGACGAAGGCCTTAACTTTATATATCAAGATAATTTTCAACCGACCATGTGGGTCCCAAAGGGAGTTGCTTGCGCAGGCCCGCAAAAATACGGATATCTCTCTACTATGACATCTTATCGATAAATGGTTTAATGTGTTGGAAACTATACTCATAGAACTTAAAATTTGTGGGTGGATCACCCAATAAATCCAAGTACATTGGGAGAAAAGCTCAGTGACATTAGACCTAAAATTGCAGTAAAATTATAAACATATTTTGCGACAACTTTTGTCGCCTTTTGTTTCATAACTCATTTGATTTCAAAACATAACACACCAATATCATAAGTCTAAAATAACTCATAACATCACCATATTATCATGTTAATCACCAAGTCTCAGCCCAGAAGTACGGGTTGTAACATTTCGAAATTGCCGACTTTCGACGAAACTTATTTGCTTCTATTCGTTTAACTTATAAACATTCCAACAGTGCTATGAATGGTTTTATACACTCATAAACTTGAGAATAGTCTTGGTCTCCGAGCTTATGTCGATTACATCATGACACACTTTAACGTGTGAAAATGGAGAATGTAACATCCTCCCCCCTTAAGGACATTCGTCCTTGAATGTAAAATTCCATGGGGGTTAAGTCACAAATTTCACTAAAACATGTAACCATTCATACTACCCTGTGTTTTTTACAAGGCTATACAAGCTTTTATTTATGTGTCAAGGAATCTATATGGACGAATGTTACCTTATAGGTTGATTCTGCTTCTTTCATCCTTTCTTTCAACTAGTAATTTCCTCAGTGTTCGAGTCCTTTATAACTTTTGACAAGGTTTAACTTATCGACTTCTTATCCTCATAGTCGAATCTTTCTCTTATGGTTGAGCTTCTTAGGTGGCATGCCTTTGAAGGGTTACACATATTATGAACTTCGGTCTTTCAGAGATATTCATATTTTTAACATTGTCTCATTTTTTCTTTTGGTTTAGCTAATGTTCGTGTTCTCATCTGACCGAGGGTTACGCCTCCTTAATTCTCGCTGTTGAATATTTGGCAAAATTTCTATCAATACTAAACTGCCTTTTGGCATTACATCCTTAGCTTAAATTCTAAAGGCCCCTTGAATTGTGTCACTTATATCCACACTGAGCTCTTACTAGTGGTTGTCAGGATATTAGAACTAGTACCGTCATGGTAAGTGATTCTTTGCAGGCTGCCTTTTGTTTACAAGGTTAATACCGTCCATCTTTCCTGGTTTGCACATTTCATTGGATCATGATTTAGCTCTCGAAGGTTATTTGTTACCGCATAAGTTCACATGAATTCATTGGTCGCAGTCCCTTTTCCTTCATAGCTCCTATCTCCCCTTTCATCCTTGTGCTTACGTCTTACGGTTACTAGTCGATTGTCAATACCGTTAAGTCCTTCCTTGGATTTCCACTGTCGTATATCAGCCATATAACTCTCATGGCTTCTTGGCCATTCATGTCACTCTTTTGTTTCTTATTGGATCAGACCTCCTTTAGTTTCAATTCGTAATGTCGCTCTTAGGGTTCTATAATATACTCGTCAACTTAATTTAACATGGTCTCTTATGTCTTTTGTTGCAATTTCTGGGTATCTCCCACGATTATATTGTTATTCTGATGCTGAAGGGTACTTGTTTATAACTTCAGGGCAGTTTACGTCACATGCACTCATCACAATGGTGTCTTTATCCATTTAAATAGTAGAGTTTCCCCTATTTTAAATATTCTGACGTATTCTCTATGTGTAAGGTGCTCACGTTATGGTGGTACTATTCATGAAGGGTCATCTTCTAGTTTTCCTTCGTCCACTTAGTCAAGTGGTCTCCTTGTTTTTTTACTACTCATAGTATGCTCCATCAACCTTACCTCTTATGTCTTAGTTGTTCCTTACTTGTATAATCTGCAATATCATCCTTGCTTTCCTTTCTTCGACTAACACGCTTGATGTGTGATAACTAACATTTCAACTCTTTGTTGTATCCTCGTTGGCCTCTCTAGTCCACCTTTCGTGGTTTTCCCTCATGTCCTTACTGGGAATGCCACTTGTATTCCTCTCTGTATCCTGAGTTCTACATCGGGTTAGAGCTCACTTCACTCTTCTGGTTTTCTGCTTTATCTGACGAATGTACTTTATAGAGGTTGTAGGTGTGCTGTCATGAAATCAAACTTTATACACCACTTTGTTACCTTGTTGACCCTTCCATTGTTCTTGGCCCAGTTATAACTAGGTATCTTTTTGGCTTGTTTCTGCTTTCCTTGTCCATTTGGCCTTGTCCCGCAATCATAATATTTTCCTTGGGTCAATGCTTGTTTATTTAAGTAAAGGACTCAGTTGTATTTTCGTCCCTCAGTTTCCTTCTAATTAATTCATCGTTCGTATTTACGTGCTCCTCCCAGATCATCACGCATCCTTGCCTTGTTTTCTTGTAGTCTTATGCATCCTTCCTTTGCTTGAAGTCTTACGCATCCTTCCTTTGCTTGCAGTATTATCCCTTTTTGTACTCATCAAACGGATAACACTTCAGCTTAGACGTTCTACTACGTCGATCTCCCCCCCAGGGGCGTAACTTAACACTAGCGTTTATTTGGATTCTCCTCTTTTATAGGTCTAAATTCTACCCTCACATCCTATTATGGTTCTTCTTTCTTGGCGACTTAATACTTTCCAAGATATGCGCCTTCTGTTAAGGCAATTCCCGTGTTGTTTGATGTATGGGATGACATATATCTAGTTGATACCCCTAGACTTATATATCTTGTAGTATGAGCTTCCTTGTGAAAATTCTAACTTTGATTAACTCACCACGGTCGCCCCCACCATGTTGCTTGTTCTTTCTATATGAAATTGCTCACTTTTATGATTTTAACGCTACTAAGTTCTGTCGAAACTCTCCATGTCTAGAACTTGCCTTAAGGTACTTGCTAATGTTGGTACCATTACGTCTTTGAAATAGCCACCTCTGATAAGTTCTATTTAAATAGCCACCTCTCTTTCTTACCAGTGATTTAAGGCGATTCCCCCATTAAGTCAGGCTTGCAAGAACTTATCCTTTAAGTGATTTACTAGTCCAGCCGGCTAGCGAGGTATGCTATTAGAATTACACGACTTGCTGTCACACAATTAAAATTTGCCTTCGAGTCTTGTCATCACCATTTCTCTCCATAGTTTCCTTGTCTTTACTTGTCGTGTTCCATTTGGCTTTCGCTAGTCCTTCATCAACATTATACCTTATGTTTGTTCTAAATATTCCCGTGATATTCTTCCATTTCTAATTCCTCCTACCTTAGATAATATTTGTGGTCGTCTCATATATCTATGTCGCTTAACCATCTAATTGTAGGGTTTCCTGAGATACTTTCATATCCTATCCTTTTTCGCCTTTACTGCTTCTATCACGTTATAACTCATCGAGTATCATACGTTACCTTTTTAATCCTATATGTCCCTATTAATCATTGTCGGGCTCAAAATAAATGTAATTACCTTTGTAAGAATCTGGTAACTTTATATCACATCATTATAGATGTTAAACACCCTAAGTCATATAATCCATACTCGTTTTCTCATTCCATTACTTGCACTTCATCTCTAACTTATAAGCAATTTGCATCCTACTGATTACTTATATTTGCATAGATGAACTTTAACTATCAATCTACCACATCTACGTATCCTTTATGTGATCCCTTTATAAGGAGAACACAACCTTTATCTAAACATATTGTTATCTTACTAGTCACGCACTCCTATTTTACCCTTCAATCGCAATATAAGCACGATCTTAACTACCATTCAACCAAAAATCCCATCTAATGCTGCCCCTTTAAGATTACTCTTTTCCCTTTTTAGACCTACCGGAAAAGCTTTATGAATTATCATAATAGTATAGTGTATGACATTTCAAGATCACACTCATGAGTATAAAGATATTTCTATCAAAACAATATACCTTTCATCATAACTCACTCCGGTCATGAGATCTAAATGCATGTGAACCTTGCCATAACCCTACCCTGGAGCCCTGATCTGGCACAAATCGTTCTAACATAAACGGGGAAAGTCCTCCAACCTGTTATCCTTTTACTTGTTGTTTGTCGCCACTTGGGAATCCGATGAATGTACCCACTATTGTGGACGTTGGCGAGTCCTGGCTAACTGACTCCCACAACTGTGGACTTCTCAATTCCATAGAAGACCCCACATCCTCTGGTGATCCATCATAGTACGGGTTCCAGGGATCAATTGATCTAGTAAGAACTTATGTTGCCCTCCTTTCTTCTCGCTCAACTGGGGCCACAGGGAAAACTGGTGATAGTGGAGCGCTTCCTGGCTCTTCTAATACCATCAGGGTTAGAGACTCCCGTAGTGGTGACTCATCTCATATCTCAGATGGATTTGTCTCGATAGAGGGCATAATCTCTGATAGGTTTGTCTCAATAGAGGACATAACCTCAGACGGGTCTGTCTTAATGGAGTAACTTACTCCAACCTCCATCTCCGTCGCAACCCTTGGATCACCTATATTCCTTCCAGTGGGAGTCATCTCTAAGCTATAATACAAAGAAGGATTAGGGTAAAAATGTTCATTCCTTATGACTCGGTTCTATTGCACGATATAAAACATAAAGGAAACGTAACCATCCTAAATGCCCCGCAACCTCTTGTTTATAAGTGTGACATGCAACACATCCACAAATAAGACTCTACTAGACACGACTTGTAGAATTCCCTAGGACAGACCTACTCTGATACCAATTTTGTCATGAACCAAACTGAAGGGCTGCGACGGGCACTCGGGCCTTACTTGCTGAGCACAACCGTAATGTATCCTTAACCATACTATCATGCATAAATGGTCCAAAAGGGTCGTCATGAGATAACCAGAATAAAATATAAGGGAATACGCGACATAGGACAACCCCAAAATAATATAAATGAGATACACGGCCCTACAAGGCCGAATAAATCATCTATACACATGACATCTGTCTACAAGCCTCTAAGGAGTACATAAACATCATAAGGTTGGGACAGGCCCCCTCATACCCATAAACATATTTACATAGTATACTGACTCGAAAGGCAAATTCGAGGCAAGTGGAGTGCAACAACACTTCCTGTTGAACTGGTAACCTACTGGGAGGACCGTCAACCTATCTATCAGGACCTACAGCATGACATGCAGTGTCCACAAATAAAAGAGACGTTAGTATGAATAAAGTACTGAATATGTAAGGCATGAAGCATAAATAAGAACAATAATATAAAGAGAGATAGAGAAGATACAACCTGTAACATCTGAGTGCCTATGAGGGAGACTGACATGAAATTCATGATACATATATATATATGCACATACTTTTAAAAACATACGACTTTACGGGCATCATCATATGGTACCCGGCCTCGAAGAAGACTTGGTAAAAACGTACCCGGCCATCATAAGGCTCGGTAGAATCGTACCCGGCCACGTGGAGCTCGGTAAAACCCAACTGAGCAGGTGTTGCACAATAGATGCCATACCCGGCCGACTATAGCGCACCTCGGTAGAGAAAAATAGGTACATATTTATAATGCATGCTAGACTCATGGAATCACACTTCTGACCCTTTCATAGTAACGTAAGGTCAGTAACCTTCGTATACGTTATTAGAGATAAATTGTCATCATGAATCTTATTGGAATAAGGAAATACCAATAACATTTGATACATAAGAATAAGAGAAGCAACATCAACATCAATCTTTCCGTAAAAAGGGAAATAATGTAAGCACTGCTAGCTTCTAAGAGTAGAGTATCTTTGGATGCACGTTCATTTACATTACGTACAATTGGAGTCGTGCAAATGATAAAAGGGATAGACTCACATACCTTGTATATACTTCCCAACCTCAAGCTATGCAAATGTCACTTCTCCTTAGTCTACAATAAGAGAAATAATACTATGGTAATCATTTAATCATCGTAACTATTATATCGACCACAACCAATTATAAGATAAAACGGGAAGCACCTCCCCTATTTATATGACTTTCCACAAGTAACAACAATCACCAAACAGCCCAAATAACATCAACAATAATCATATTAAGCCTCCCAAACAGTCCAACAATACACCGACGATTTTCAGAAAAATTGGGCAGCACCTATATCACTTCCTTCCGATTCAAACCAACACCAAAAATGACAAGAACAACATAAAAACAACACATCCAAGCTACTACATCAAGAACCAGATAAAACCTAGCTCAAAAATCCTTCCAAAACAATCCCATACGCACAACACCTTAAACATACTTCCAACTTTATGTTTAACATATTTTCCTTCAACATCTAGGCTTGCTATGGCCTAAAGACGACTCAACCCAAAGACAGGGGTGAAGAACATACCTTATGCCACACAAATCCTCAATTTGCAGATTTAATTTGTTGCTATGTCTTCCTCAATCAGCCACGAATAGAGAAAGCGACAAACTATCGACTAGTTCGGGTTCCTAAGGCGAATCCACTTGTTTCACCTTCTCCACCTTTAATTTGGCTTCCAAACCCTAAGGATATGCTTAGGAGGTCTAGAGAGAGTTTTAGGTTTGATTTGGGTCGATAATGAGGCTTGGAGACGAAGGACACAACTTTATATATCAAGATAATTATCAAACGACCTTGTGGGTCATAAAAGGAGTTGCTTGCGCAGTCTCGCAAAAATGCAGATATCTCTCTACTCCGATGTCATATCGATGAACGGTTTAATGAGTTGGAAACAAGACTAGTAGAAATTCAATTTGATTGGTGGATTAACCCATTAATCCAAGTACATTGGGATAAAAGCTCAATGACATTAGACCTAAAGTTTTAGTAAAATTATGAACGTAAGTTGCGACAATATTTGTCGACTTTCATTTTATAACTCGTTTGACTTCAAAGCATAACACACCAATATCATACGACTAAAATACTTCATAACATCACCATATTATCATGCTAATCACCCAGTATCACCCCAAAAGTGCAGGTTGTAATATTCCCAAATTGCCGACTTTCGACGAAACTTATTTGCTTCTATTCGTTTAACTTCTAAACCTTCCAACATGTGCTATGCATGGTTTTATACACTCATGAAATTGAGAATGGTCTTGATCCCCGAGCTTATGTCAACTACATAATGACATACTTTAACGTGTGAAAATGTGGGATGTAACATTCAGAATTGAATTTGTAGGTTCCTACGATGATTTGGCTCTTTTCGTCGAAAGTTGGCAATTTGAAGATTTAGAATTTTTTTTAAATTTGACCATGGGTTGACTTTACAGCTATCAGGTTTAGGTTTTGGTCTCAGGATTTGAAATAGGTCCTTTTGTACATTTGAAGCTTGTGTGCATAGTTTGGTGTCATACCGAGTTGGTTTGGTAAGATTCAGATGCTTGGTTGTGATTTGAGTAATTCTTGAGTTTCATTGAGATTTAAATACGTTTTGGTGTTAGATTCGTGGTTTTGAATGTTATTTTAGTGTTTTGAGCTCGCGAACTAGTCCCTATGATGTTTCCAAACTTGTTTATATGTTTAGTGCGGAGCCCCGGGGCTCAGGTGAGTTGTGAACGTGTTTCGGACCACTGAGATTGAGTTTCAGGTTGATGGTGCTTTGCTGGTGCTGCAGGTCTCGTAAATACGAACACAAGTTTGCATTTGCGGTGACTTATCACAATTGCAAAGGAGGGATAAGGGTTGTGGGCTTTGCAAACGTGAAGTCAGCCTCGCATTTGCGATGGGGAGCTGGGCTGAGACAGGCCGCATTTGCGATACCCATCTCGCATTTGCGACGCCTGCAGGGTTCGCATTTGCAGACATTATGTCACATTTGCAACTTCTGTGGGTGTTGGTAGGGTTCAATTTTACAATCCAAAGTTCACATTTGCGAACCCAAGGTCGCAAATGCAACTTCTGCAGCTGAGCATATAATTGAAATTTCAAGACTTAGTCTCATTTTATCACATATTTGAGCGCTAGTCTAGATGGGAGGCGATTTTAGGAGGGGATTTTCATAAAAATATATTGGGTAAGTAATTTTGACTCAATTTTAGTATTATAATATGACTGTTTATGAATTTTAACATCTAATCCATGAAATTTGAAAAGAAACTTTGGGCATTTTTTACTATGTTTTAAAAAATAATAATTTGAGATTTGAGAGTTGAATTGTACTCGGATTTGAAAACCAAACATATATATGGACCCGTGAGGTTATGGGTAGTCCAGATCTACCCCTCCACTTGGGTTTTGACCGGGCGGGCCTGGAGTTCACTTTTGTTGACTCTTTAGAAAAAGTGTAAATATCTTAATTTTATTAATTGAAATTAAATTCTCTTGCATTGTTTGATATTATTAAGTTATTTTTGGCTAGATTTGAGCCAAGCTAGGTGAATTTTAAAGGAAAAGCATTTTTAGAGTATTAATTGGGGCTATTTGAGGTAAGTACCTTGCCTAACTTTATGTGGGGAAATCCCTTAGGATTTTGTCTAATTTGCATTATTTGCGCTATGTGAAACGACGTGTACATGAGGGGACAAGTGTGTACACGGGCGTATGTGTGGTTTGTGACCGAATAAGACCTTAAGCTATTAATATGCCTTGAATTGGGTTTTTTTGCTATTTGTAGCATGCCTTGTTGTTGGGTACTCCTCACACTCTTATGTTATTATAATGAATTCTTGTGCACGTTGTTAGTTAGCCATGGGCTATATATTGATATGAATTTGGTATTGTTAATTTGGTGATATTTTGCCCATGTGTACGTGCTGTGGGGGTTGATTGTTGTATTGTGAATGAGATGCGCATGCGGCGACATAAGGGAGGCATTTCATTGTGATGTGCATGCGGCAAGATAACAGTAGCTATTTATGTGCATGCGGCGACATAGGGGTGGCATTGCATTTTTATGTGCATGCGACGAGATAACGGTGGCTATTTATGTGCATGCGGTGACATAGGGGTGGCATTGTATTGTTATGTGCATGCGACGATATAAGGGTAGCTTGTTGGGAATGTTATGAGATATATCGAGGTGATTCTTTGTTATTGTTCATGTGTTGGAATAGTGGGTTGATATGTTGATCACAAACATGTTTTTCTTAAGTATTTTCACCTTGTGTTTTTATGAGTTGTTGGTGGGATTTAATATTCTATGACATGCCCCATTTCCTTTGATATTTTGTTGGAAAAAATGGACTATTTTGCATTGAGTTGTTGTTACACATTCTTCTAAGTTGTTAATAATTGTTCTACTCCACTGAGGTTAGTCTTGATACTTACTGGGTACCGATTGTGGTGTACTCATACTACACTTCAGCACATTCTTTGTATCAGGTACCTCAAATGGTGCTAGTCATTAGAGAGTAAAGCCGGAGTTGTTGGAGACTTCAAGGTATATATAACGACCCGGTCGGTCGTTTGGAGTATTTTAACCTCGTTCTCCTATTTATTGCCTCCTATATGTTGTATTGTAGTCATGTGACTTGTCGGGGGTGTTTGGTTTTGGTTCAGGTAAGTTCCGGAGTGAAATGGGATACTTAGTCCCAAAGTTGGAAGTTTAAGTTGAAAGAGTTGACCGTAGTTTGACTTTTGTGTAGACGACTCCGGAATGGAGTTTTGATCGTTCCAATAGCTCCATATGGTAATTTTGGACTTAGGAGTGTGTCCGGATATTGATTTGGAGGTCCGTAGATCGTTTCATCTAGAATTGGCAAAAGTTAGGAAGTTGAGGGTTTAAAAGGTTGAGAAGTTTGGCCGGGAGTTGACTTTATTGATATCGGGGTCGAATTCTAATTCCGGAATTTGGAAGAGGTTTGTCATGTCATTTATGACTTGTGTGCAAAATTTGAGGTCAATCAGGAGCTTTTTGGTATGAATCGGTGTTAGTTTTGGAAGTCGGATGTTCATAGTTTTAAAAAGCTTGAATTGGGTTGCGATTCTTAGAATCGATGTTGTTTGATGTGAATTTTGGCCTTGAGTAGGTCTGTTATGTGTTTTCGAACTTGTTGGTATGTTCGGAGGGTCCCAGGATTCCCGAGGTTCACGGGGGTGAATCAGATTGAAATCAGAATAATTTTGGACTTGGTTGAATTGCTGAGGTCTGTTGTTATGGTGTCATCACACATGCGAAGGGTTTGGACGCAGGTGCGGACACGCAGGTGCATGAGGGTTCATCAAAGAAGTGGAGAAGGCAAGCCCAGGCAGAGGTTTGCAACTGCGAAAACCTGGGTACAGATGCGCATCCGCAAGCGCGAGTTTACTTCCGCAAAAGTGGAACTGTGAGGGGGCTTGTAAAGGACCGCAGGTGCGGTCGATTCTCCGCAGAAGCGGACTCGCAGAAGCGACCTATTTCTCCGCATAAGCGTATTTGGCTAGCCTTAGTGGGAATCACACCACTGATGGAGTTTTTTGCAGGTGCAAGAGTATGGCTGCATAAGCGATGATCGGTGGGCAAAAAAGGCTAGAGACGAGGATTTTATCTCATTTTTCATCTTTTGACCTAGAGAGCTCGGTTTGTGGAGATATTTCGAGGGATTTTCAAGGAAATCATCAGGGTAAGTGTTTCTAACTCGGATTTGGCTATTATACATGAATCCATTGTTATTTTCATCATTTAATTAGTGATTGGGTTGGAAAATTTGGGGGGAAATTGTGAAACTTCTTAGACCAAAGTTTGGGGATTTGTAAGGTGATTTGAAGACGGATTTGAGTAATTCTTGTATGGTTTGACTCATTATCGAATGAATGTTCGAATTTTGTAAGTTTGGTTGGGTTCGGAGATGCGAGCCCCGGGTTGACTTTTTGAGTTGACCTTTTTGTTTCTCTTTAAAGATTACAACTTTATTGTTCGGAATAGCTTCCTATAGTTTGTATTTATGGTATGAAGTTGTATTGGCTAGATTCGAGCTGTTCAAAGTTGGATAATAGCGGGAAAGGCTTACTAGTGGATTGAGTTAGCGCATTTTGAGGTAAGTGTCTTGCCTAACTTTGTGTGGGGGAATTACTCCTTCGGATTGGTATTATTTTGTGTTAATTGTGATATGTGCAAGCCGTGTACGCAAGGTGCGGTCTATTCCCGGTTTGTGGTGATGTTTCGAGAGATTATCAAGGAAATTATTGGGCTAAGTGATTCTAACTCGGATTTGGCTATTATACATGAATCCATTGTTTCTTCGTCATTCAATTAGTGATTGACTTGAAACATTTGGGGGGGGGGGATTGTGAAACTTCTTAGACCAAATTTTGGGGACTTGAAAGGCGATTTGAAGTCTTATTTGAGTAATTCTTGTATGGTTGGACTCGTTATCGAATGGGTGTTCGGATTTTGTAAGTTTGGTCGGGTTCCGAGACGTGAGCTCGGGGTTGATTTTTTGAGTTGACTTTTTTGTTTCTCTTTAAAGATTGCAACTTATTGTTCTGAATAGCTTCCTATAGTTTGTATTTATGGTATGATGTCGTTTTGGCTAGATTCGAGTCGGTCGAAGTTGGATAATTGCGGGGAAGGCTTACTAATGAATTGAGTTAGCGTGTTTTGAGATAAGTGTCTTGCCTAACTTTGTGTGGGAGAATTATCCCTTAGGATTGGTATTGTTTTCTGTTAATTGTGATATGTGGAAGCTGTGTACGCAAGGTGACGAGTGTGTACACGGGATAAATATGGTAATCGACCGGTTTTAGCTATGAAGATTCTTTCCACGCCTTTAATTGAGTTGCCATAACATGTTATATTCATCATCATTAGTCTATCTTCACATGCTTTACTTGACATCGTTAACACTTGTCTTATCTCTTAATTGCTAATTGTCTCTACATGTTTAGTTGAAGTTATTATTCTCTTAATTATTTATTCATTATTTCACCGTTGAGTCCCTTTACTTGAAGTTGTTATTTCTTAGAATATCTTATCGTTGAATTTGGTGTTGAAGTTATAAAGGCTGTGATTCACATTGAGGCAAAGTTGTAAATTTGTTGAAATACCATTCTTATTGAGTTATTCACTTTCGGTTGCTATTGTTATGACTCTTGTACATATTGTGGTTGAGCCATGGGCTATATATTGTGGAAACACTATTATTGTTGACTTCTTTGGCAAGTTGTGGTATTGGGCACTTGAGGTGCGATTTATGAAATGTTGTGATATTGATACGCATGTGGTGGTATAAGGATTGGAGTTAAAAAGCATGCAGTGAGACAAGGTGGGCTTGATATGCGTGTTGCTAAAATGCATATCAACTTGCTAAAATAAGTAGCGGAACCACTTAAAGCCATGCAGTGTGATAAGGTGGGCTAAAATGCGGGTAGCTATTTCGGAAAAAATTATTTTCAAAACTAAATGCAAGGCTCCCGCGATGTGATAAGGTGAGCTAAAATGCGGGTAGCTATTTCGGGAAAAATTATTTTCAAAACTAAATGTAAGGCTCCCGCGGTGATATAAGGAAAGATTGTGATTTGATTTGTGAAATGAGACTACGAGGCGGTACCTCGGTAGTGATTCTTGTTGATACCTTTCAATTACATCACTTGTGTTTTGTTTGCATTGTTTCTTTGGAATTTTATTCTTTATTTCCTTCCGTGATGTCTTAATTTCCTTAGTTTAGTGTAGTTATTCTTGTTGTATTTCTTCATTGTATCACTTACATTGTTTTTCATTATCATATTATCATATATACTTGTTCAATTTTCTTATTTATTCCGGTAGGATCTTGACCTGACTTTGTCACTACTCTACCAAGGTTCGTCTTGATTTTTACTGGGTATCGTTGTGGTATACTCATACTACGCTTCTGCACATCTTTTTGTACAGATCCAGGTACATCTTACTAGCCTAGGCACCAGTGAGTCGAGCTCGGATTTAGAGACTTCAATGTATACCTGCCGGCGTCTGCAAGCCTCGGAGTCACCCTCTATCTAGTTATATTTCATTTTCCTTTTTTATAGTTACTGTTGTATAGGGATGTTCAGTATACCCTTGTAGAGCTTGTGACTTAGTATGACCAGATTTTGGGAGTTTTGTTCTGTTGAGTTGCAGAGTCCTTTTTATGATAGTGGTTGGTTAATTTGAAAGTTTTATTATTATTTCAGTTATATTTTGCATGTATATTAGGTTTACCTAGTCTTAGAGACTAGGTGCCATCACGATATCCTACAGAGAAAAATTGGGGTCGTGACAGTATACCGGTTGTCCCGCTAGCAGGCCTCGGAGTCACCCTCCTTTATTTCTTGAATACTATTTATGTATCTCAAACAGTGATGTATTTTTTAGACTTCTTATGTATTCTATGTAAAGCTTATGACTCAATGTTACCGGGTTATGGGATGATGATTGTGGTATCTTTAATTTGGCTATGTTATGGCCTTTCTCAGCTTTTATTTACATTTTGAACTTGTTATATTCTGTTCGATATTCTCATGTGATAGGCTTACCTATTCTTTGGTACTAGGTGTCATCACGACCCTCACGATGGGATTTTGGGTCGTGACTTGGTGACCCTAGGGGGTGGATCCTTATCCACATGCTGCAAAGACAACTCACGTGCTGCACAGACAATTCACGTGCCAATAATAACAACCGCACGGACAACTCATGTACCAATATTAACAACTGCACGGACAACTCACATACCAATAGTAACAACCGCACGGACAACTCACGTGCTATCAGTAACAACCGCACGGTCAACTCACGTGCTAGCAGTTCAGCTCATATCACACAGCATATATACAAGAATACATGTACATGTACAATAGATATCAAATTAACATGTACATGAACAATGGATATCAAATTACATACTCATGGGCTGATATAAGTAACAATCTAAGGTGTAAGCCTGTGCGAAGTGTACTACCATAGCTCAAATTAGGCAATTTTAGCAATAAGATAGTAGTTGTAATGTTCAATCAGAGGATTAACCTATATGTAGCCTCTAACATGATCCAATTAGCTCACAAAAGGGGTACAAACATAAGAAACATAGTAGCATGAAGCTTAGAATTCAATTCAAGGCATATTGTATCCTAAACACTACTTCGAGCATGGATAATACCCCGGTAAACGCATATGGGCTCAACCCCTCGCATGTGAGCCACCTGTAGCACATAGCTATAACTAATAACTCATGCAACTAGTGCTTCAAACAAGACAAAAACATACTCTAAGAATGCCTTCCTACGCGAATCGACCTCCCAACGACTCGAATCTAGCCAAAAATAACTCAGTAATATCAAATAATGCCATAGGAATCATACTCAAACGATAAAGGCTGAATCTTTAATAAAATACTCAAAGTCAACCAAAAGGTCAACCTGGGCTCGCATCCTGAAATCCGACAATACGCATAAATTTCCGACAACCCATTCGAATACGAGTCGAACCATATAAGTTTCCTCCAAATCTAACTACAAATCGATGTTTAAAACCCAATTATTCACTTTAAAAAAAGTTTTTCCAAAAACCCCAAATTTCTCTTTTTGATTCATCAATCAAATGCCAATATCAAAGATAGAATCATATATAATAATTAAATCCGAGTCAAAAATACTTAGCCCAATACAAATGGTGAAATTCTCCTCAAGAATATCCACAATACGAGCTCCCAATCTAAAAATATGATAAAATGAGTTCAAAGTCTGAAAATAGAATCTTATACAGCGAAGCTTTAAGATGAACTCTACCAAAAATACACTTTGCATTCGTGTCTCTGACCTTGCAAACGCGGTGACCACATAAATCAACCCTTCGCAAACGCGTCCTGGACCATGCAACGCGAAGAAAAAAGTCACCAACTCCCACTCTTAACCGCGAACGCGACCTCTCTCTGCTAACGCAATGGGATAGCCGCTCAACCTCCGCTAACGCGACCTCCTAGACATGAACGCGAAAAGGAAAAACACCCAACTCCAACATACACTTCGCGATCTCGGTCCTCCACGCGCGATGGCGTTGAAGACTCATTGCACCAGAAAAATTAGAGAAACCAGCAATCAAAGACAAGGAAGAAATGGTCTGAAACTACCCTGAAACACACCCGAGGCCTCGAATCCCACAAAATAACATCAAAATCATGAATTGCGCCTCAACTCAAGCTTAATGACTTATTTCAAATTCCAAACTTGCGCCGAACACATCTAAACAACTCGAAATGACCCTTAATTTTGCACATAAGTCATAAATTACCATACAAACCTATTCCGTGGATCAGAATACCAAACGAAGTCAACTATGGGTCAAACCTATCGGCTCTCCAAATCTTCAAACTTCCAACGTTCGGCAATTGGGCTCAAAATCATCTAGGAACATCGGAACTCAAATCCGTCCATATGCCTAGGTCCAAAATTACCATTCGGACCTAACGGAACCATTAAAACTCTTATTCGAGGTCAAATATACAAAATTAAAACTTGGTCAACACTTTCAACTTAAAAGTTCTAAATTGAGAATCATTTTTCTACATCAATCTCGAACCACTCGAAAACAAAAATCGACCATACAAGAAAGTCATAATAAATGATATGAAGCTACTCAAGACCTTAAACCACCTAACATAATTCTAATGCTCAAAACGACCAGTCGGATTGTTACAGCAAGTTTCGCAGCTAGTGTTTTGCATTATCATTCAGTAAAAAGGGAAATACACATAAAAAAAACTGCATCATTTGATACTCTGTTGTATTGGAAGGTATTGATGATTTTTTCAAAATCCATCAAGTGTTCAGGTCTTCATTAATCTTTCCACTGAAGATGCAATTATTTTGGATGGTTTGCAACAACCTTTGCTTCAGTTTAAAGTTATTTGTTGCGATTGGCGGAGGTCTGACACTCGATAGTCCCTGATTGTAGACTGGTCTGGCATAGTCTCTAAATGATTTACCAGGCCTGGGTCCAACATTCTAAAATTCATCTTCAACTAGAGGACAGTTCAGGTTGAATCTTCGTCCTCCGTTCACGTTAACCGTTTCATGATTTCTCGGATTTGCATCAGCAGCTGCCCATGCGGCTACTTCCTGTTGGGCTGCTTCCCATGTAGCCAATCAACTTATTCATCACCATTCTTAGTCATGTTCTCTTGGGTCGAAGACTGTCCCAAGAAATTTTCGGTAAATTATTTCTCTTTTCTCAGACGTTTTTCCAACTCCGGGTTGTATGGAAATACTTACTTTGAAGAGGATCGAGTCATACACTAGAGAAATTAAACATGTTACCTGCAAACAAGTGAGAAACCGTGAATACAAGAAAAAAAAATTGGTTCCAAAATTAGATCCAAAAAATATTCTGAACACTATTGATTTATAATCCGCGACAACTGCACCAAAATTTGACGAGCGCAAAACACAGAAGAAACATTTGTGCTCGCTAGTCAAAGATAGTATAGTAAAATTATCGTCTTCACATAGATTGAATTTAAATAATATTCAAATTATTTCTGGGTTAAATACTATTCAGGATGTTTAACACTTTGAATTGTGATGATTGTGACAACAAGTAACTAACTAAAATTGAAGCAATTAATAATTGCACATAGAGAACAAGATAGCAACAAATTAGAGTTGTTATTAGTGCGAAAAATAAGGGTCATGACATGATAGGTGCATGATTACTATCATGGATTTGACACTATTAAATTTCACTCTTAAAATTCTATTGATGCTCACTAATGCAATAGATTATTATCTTATTATTCTAATTCAGATTCCTCTCTCGACTAAACCTAAATCGTTCAACTAAGCTAATATGAAGTACGGTGAAACATGCATGAATCTATTGGTAGGAACGATCTAAGAGAAACTTCGCGCGAATATTTCTCAATATTAATTCAAAAAATGGATATCGAAGCTCTTTTGATTACTTTAAAGAACCACTAAAATAAATTAAGACATGCATTGCAAATATTCAATATTTTGTTCCTCTTCCAATTAAACAAGATAACGAATAAAATCATAACTAAGATTAAAGCTCCTCCAATAAATTCAAGCACTTGAACAATAATCAAATCCATAAACAATAACCAAGTCATCAATTCATATCAAACCCTAATGTATACTACTCTATTGATATGGAGAAAGTCATAACAAATAGCGTTAAAGAATAAAAAAATATTAATCCAACGTTATAATTCAAACTCACGAATTGAAATGGTAGAAGGATAATGAAAGCTTTTGTTTTGAAGCTTCTAATGCTCTCTCCATCTGAGCCGAAGTGAGAAAAGTTGGGCACTACTTTGTACTAGCGCGCCGTCGCATGCGGCGCATCATGCGCCGCATTAGTGGAAAGGTTCAGAGGCTTAATTTTTTCACTCTGCAGGAAAATTGCACTAGTCCGGCGCTCCTTGCGGCACATTAGTGCATTTTTTCGCGCTTCGAATTTTTCTTCAATTTTTGATATTCAGAGTTGGTCCTCGAACCCCGAATACGATCCGGCTTATTTCTTTGCGCTTCTACTCAGACATCAAAGCTCCAATTCATCCATTTTAGCTCCAAGCCTGTTTTTCGACTTAAAATCACTTCTTACACAGCATAACACACGTAATAAGTATAAAGTACTAGCAATTAGGCTCAAATACAATCAAAGTGTAGTAATTAGAGTGCTAAATATACTAAAAAGATATGAGTTCATTGCCTACCATCAATTAGATCCCATGGTTGCTATATTGTTGTAACTCTTTAATTTATTATTCTTTTTCCTGGCCATAGTACACTCCTTTTTAAAAGGGACTTGCATGCACATTATATAATCTTGTATTATGATGAATCAAAAGTAATGATGCATTTTTCTTTATTAACGGCCCGTTTTTCCTTTTAATCATATGAAAAATAAAAGGATATTTATCCCGATAAAAGATGAATTGAGCAGGATGAGCTGACTAACATTGTATCTAAAACTTGGATCAGTAAGTTATATTATTTTTTAAGTTAACGAAGGTTTGGCCATCTTTACTAAGAAGAATTTTATGAATCTACCATGACTTAGTCGGAATGGGGTCAACTTAGCTAAATTGGGGTTTTGATAGAGGGGCCTCTTAGTTATTTTTTTTCAATTAGCCTTATGTTATCTAGTACTCCATCCGTTCTAATTTATACGAACTTATTTGACTGGGCACGGAGTTTAAGAAAAAATAAAGACTTTTGTAATTTGTGGTCCTAAACAATTCAAAAAGGGGCCCATAGTATTTATGTGGTTATAAAAGTTTCTCATTAAGGATAGAATTATAAGTTTAAGCAAAATTATTTTCAAATTTAGAAATGGGTCATTCTTTTTTGAACGGTCGAAAAAGGAAATAGATTAACATAAACTGGAACGGAGGTAGTAGTATAGATTAGCCTTAAGAATCTAAGCTAGTGAATTAAAAATACATGTCCAAAGAGTGGTACAAGTTTGTTATGAAATCTGCGTTATTTTTTATATTATGTTAACTAACCACTGTAATGGTATAATGAATATTAACAGTCAAATTTTATTTTTCAATTTCTCTATTTTTTTCTTTTTTCTTTAATTTAGAGCTTCCTTTGATCCAATCCGTAACTGGAATGCTATATTTGGTATCATAATATCTGTTTAGGCAACCACACAAACCACAGAATAATAGCAACACATTCAGGCGTTTATTGAAACATCAAGCAAGAGAATAAAATATTTTAGCAAAAACGTATATATTTATGTCTTCAGGATTGTTTGGACTCACTTAAAAAACGAGAGGAAGCAACTCACCAAATGGTGAACATGATGGTAGATCTCCTTCAGAGAGAGATACCGGGAAATGGTGAACAGTCATTTATAGCCTTAGCTCAAGGGAGCTCGTACGAGGAGACGGTCAATTGTCACTGGTGGGAGCCTTCAGATCCTCTTCAGCTCTGGTGACTCATGCTTATCCTAGTACAAGTGGAGGGTTTCTCTTAATTATCGGTTTTTCCGGTTCGATCGGTTATTTTATAGAATTTGTATCATACTAATTTTTCGGTTATTATATTTTGTGTAACAAAAATTAAACTTTTTGAAGTCATCCCAATCATCTTGATTTTTCTTCGATATCGGTAGGGATCAGTTAATTTTTTATTTTGTTAAATGTCATGTAAGAATCGCTAGTAAAAATAATTAACAATGTGATAATATACGTACTTGCATAGGACTTTGATAAATTTCTATACATATTTTACTGTTTAAAAGGTAATGAAACAAGGGAATATGAAAGATGACTAAAATAGAGATCCATCGCACTATTCTACAGCAACGTCTAAGAAATTACGCAAAGAAAAAAAAACATAAATCGCAAGAATTGATAATCAAGCTGGAACTCAAGAATATATTCTATTAGAAGATTAAACATCTAACAAGAAAAATTTAAATTAAGGGAAGATGTTCAATATCTTATGGCTTACTATTTAAGATCCTAGAACTAATTTAGTTTCAATAGGGGTAACATAATACGTTTGAATTGAGATTTTGAATTTTAATTATTTGTTGGCGGTTTCCATAATCCAAAGACCAAGGGAAAATAATTTAGTGCTTTGTTTTTTAAGCTTGTTATATACAATATATTTATATATATAAATTTACTCGGTATGATTTGGTATTTTTTGATTTAATTTATAAAAATTAAAACATACCCTAATTATTAGGTACAATTATAGATTTATATAAAAAGTTACAGTTTTATTAAAAGAATCCTAATAATCGGTTCGGTCGGTTGTTTAAACATCCATTGGCACCCCTAGTTCTAGCGACCTCTACTTTTTCTGGCGCTACCAGAGATTTGCTTAACCCTCTTCAAATCCACCCAACACCCCCTAAACCTTGCTTATCTGATACCTGAATCTTCGACCTTTGCTCCATGAGTTCTCATTTATCACATAACCTTCACCAGCCACAACCCACCACCTCCATTTTTTCACGTTCCTTCACTAACTTTTCATCTTTACCCTGCAAATATCGCCCTCTTATGCTGGCCCCTATCCTACTACCTATCTGCCCTTTGCTGGCGCTTACGATCCTCTAGTATCTGGGCATAAGCCTGAATACGAAAAATATCCATGCCCTCCACCAAGGAGGCTATCGTGCACTCATTTATCATATGTGGTCCTAACCCATTCACGAACAGGTGCACCCTATCACTCATCTCGGCCACCATATGGGGAGCATACCTTGCTAAAGAATCGAACTGCATACTATACTATCGCACAGTCATATTACCTTGTCGAAGGTTCAAGAACTTATCAGCTCTAGCTCGTCGTATCTCAACTAAAAAGTAGTGACGAAGAAAGGCCTTAGAAAATTCCTTCCACACAGCTGGAGGAGCGTTTCGACTGCTGGATCTCTCCCAACTATCATACCAGAAAGCCGCTAAATCCCATAATCGATAAGAAGCCAACTCTACTGCCTCGGTATCACTAGCGTGCATAACCTGCAGTGTACGATGAACCTGATCAATAAAAGTTTGCGGGTCATCCTTGGGGTCTGATTAGGTAAACACTGGAGGGTCTAGATTAATAAAATCATGAACTCTCGCACTAACCAGTTTATCAGTAGCACCGGTATTCTGCCTCTGAGTCTGAACAACTACCAATCTAGTCAACAACTGCATCGCACTGCGCATATCATGGTCTGTAGTGCCAGACGGAGGAACTGGAGGTGCTGGGTCCTCCTAATATCCTCTGGAGGAGACGGAGTAGATGAGGTATGAGACGACATCTCGCTCTGAGCCTCACTTTGGCCTGCTTTGGCTGGAGGCACCTGGCAAGTACCCTCTCCCGCAATTGTATCAAGCCGTCTACTAATCGCTTGCTTCCTAGTCGAAGGCATCGCTGAAAGAAAACAAGGTGAGTATTAGAGATGAACACTTACGACTCAACTCCGCGCACGATCTAGATTCAGGAAGAAGGTAACAACCCTAGATGTCATGTAGCCTCCTCATTATAAATGTGGCGCGCTACACATCCATAATCAAGACTCTACTAGACACGGCTCATACACAACTCCTAGGACAGACTTACTCTGATACCAAGTTTGTCACGACCCACACTGGAGGGCCATGACTAGCACCCGGTCATACTTGTCGAGCACCAACGTAGATTTTATCTAACCTTTCTTATTATCCATAAGGGCCGACGAGGTCAACATAAATGGTAGGCATGAATCCTAAACAAGCAACAATGATAGATAATGGCATGAACATATATAACACGGGCGACAATGCTATCATGAAGTTATATATAATGTATGAGTCGACAAGTTGGCACGAGAGACTATACAACAAAAATCAGTCGACAAGGTCATCCAAACTGTACATGAGTTGACACCTGTCTATGAGCCTCTAAAGGAACATAAGTGCTGCAACATTATCGGAACATGTACATATATAAAATGCATGCGGGACTCATTGGAATCACATTCTAAACCTTTTGGAGTGACGTTGGGTCGTAATTCTCCGTACCCATTATTAGGACTAACTCTTCATCATGAATATTATAAGAATCAGGAAGTAACAACAACATTGATAACATAAGAATAAGAGAAGCAACATCAACATCAAGCGTTCCATAAGAAGGGAAACAATGTAAGTACTGCTAGCTTTTATGAGTAGAGTATCTTTGGAAGCTCATTCGTTACATTATGTACAATTGGAGTCGTGCAAAAGAAAGAAAGAGATAGCCTCAAATACCTTGTATATACTGTCCAACCTCAAGCTATACAAATGGCACGACTCCTTATTCTACAATAAGAGAAATGACACTATCGTTATAGTTTAAGCGTCGTAACTATTATATATCGACAACTACCTATTTTACGAAGAAAGAGATAGAATATCCCCTATTTATATGACCTCCCACAAGTTAAAAGAAATCACCAAACAGCCCAAACAATATCAATAATAATCATATTAAGCCTCCCAAAATAGTCCACCAACCAACAACATTACTAACAAGCCTTTCGACAGATATCTCACAAGTTCTAGCTTCAACGACTTAGCCGTAACTTGGATAATCTTAAATACATGTAGAGTTAGAGGTTCCTTACCTATAAACAGATAGAACAAATCCAATTTGACCTTACTTCACCACGAAATATCCTTCCAATGCAGCCACAAGAACAAGGAAGTGAAACTAGCAATTAATTTGGGTTTTTCGGCACTAGAATCAATTTAGAAGACTTGAAATCACCTAGGGTTGATATTAAAAACTTGAGAGAGTATTTTACAGAACTTAAACCACTTAAAACAACCTCCTACATGAGCTGGAACCACACAAAAATCAGCAACAACAAGAAGATTATGAAACTTACTAGCGCCACGGGATTCCCGATACTTGATTTGTATTGTTTGCCCTTTGTGTGGGTCTTGGATCATGAAAGAACCTTGAAAGAGAGTTTTTGGCTGCCTAGGGTCTGAAGAGAGTAAAAAAGAATGAGTTAAAACTGTCTTAATGTCTCATATATATCAATATATCTCAACCGCCGATGTAGGTCCTATAGAGTGCTGCTTGCGCAGTCTTGCGAAAACGCGAATATCTCTCTACTCTGATATCGTATCGACAAACGGTTTAATGAGTTGGAAACTAGAATCATATATATTAAATTTGGTGGGTATATTACCCCGTAATTCCAAGTAAATTTGGAGAAAAATGTAGTAACATTTGACCTAAAGTTTAAGTAAAATTATGAACGTAAGTTGCGACAACTTTTATCGACTTTTGTTTCATAACTCATTTGAATTCAAGACTTATGAAACGGATATTATATGATTCAATTACCTTAAAACAAAACCTCTTGAGAATATTAAGCACCTCTAGTTTTACCCGAAAATACGGGTTACAATATTCTTGATTCGGTTAACTTCTAATACTTACAACCACTCTTATACATCCTTGTATCATTTAAGACTAATAGTATTAACTTCTTATGATCTCAAAGATAATATCTTCTCGAATTTACGTCGACTAACTTATGGCGTGAACTAACGTACGCGAATAAGAGATTCAACACCTTGGCTCAATAAAGCAAAATCACAGCAGATATGATAAAGAACTGCAGAAAGCAAAAATGTAACAACAACCCAAAAAAACAAAAATCGAAGCCAAGGGAACATCAGGTAATAATATCGATCTAAAAATAGGGAACACAAGAATAACATTAGTACTACAGTTATGAAAGTAAGTGCATGTTTGAAAAGGAAATACGCTCGACTAATTACTAACCTACTACCCTAATGCTCGATCTTCACACCCTCCTATCAAGGGGTCATATCCTTGATAAGCTAAAGATGTGCCATGTCCTATCTGATCACCTCTCTCCAATATTTCTTTCGCCTACCTCTACCTCTTCTTGGACCCGTCGTAACTAATCTATCAACCCCCTTACTAGGACATCTCTGCCTCTCTTCTTCACGTGCCCGAAATATTTTAGCCTCACTTCTTGCGTCATGTCCACCACACATGTCACTCCTACCTTATCCCGAATATCTTTATTCATAATCATATCCCTCCTATTATGCCCACACATCCATCTCATCATCCTCACTTTTGCACCTTTTATCTTCTAAATATAAGAGGTCTTGACTGTCCAACACTCCACCCCATATAATATGGTCGGTCTAACCAGTACTTTGTAAAATATATCTTTAAGTCTTGGTGGCACATTCTTGTCGCATAAGATTCCGGATGTGAGCCTCCACTTCATCAACCCGACTCCAATACGATGTATGACATCCTCGTTAATCTCCTCATTTCTTTAGATTATAGACCCAAGCTACTTAACACTTTCTCTCTTGGGTATGAGTGGTGCATCCAGCCTCATCAATGTCAACCTCTCGAGTCACATCACTAAACTTGTACTTCAAGTATCTTGTTTTAGTCCTGCTCAACTTGTAACTTTTATACTCCAGGGTCTGCCTTCAGACCTCCAAGCCTAGCATTAACATTGCCTCTCTTTTTGTCAATCAGTATTATGTCATTAGCAAATAACATGCACCAAGATACTTCCCCTTGAATTATGTCGAGTCAACTCATCCATCACCGAGGCAAATAGGACAGGCTAAGTGTTGATCCCTCATGTAACCCTATCTATGCTAGAAAGTATCCCGAATCCCCTCTCATTGTTCTTATCCGGATTTTGGCTCCATCGTACATGTCTTTAATTGCCTTAGTTTATGCGGCAGGTACACCTCTAACTCCATTGGAACTTTGTTGTATGCGTTTTCTAGATCGATGAACACCATATATAAGTCATTCTTTCTTTTTCCATACTTTTCCACCAATCTCCTAACAAGATAACTAAAAAATAAAAACATAAATAAAGTGTAGGAGCCTTTTCTCTTTCTCTCATTAACTACTCCTAACTTTTATTTTATTTTTTTCATAACGCACCTTAAAGAAAGAACCAGTTATACAAATTACTCGCAAACAATTAGTAGAGTTCCATTGTTTTTATGCCTAAAAATAAATATAAAAAAATTATGAAATAATTTACACACTCAATGTTTGTGCTAAAGAAATAAAAGCAAGATATATGCAATTCAAATAAATTTTAATTTCTTAATTATGGCTTAGTGATGTGTTTCATTTTAATGTGTAACTCTTACAATTAAATTGTTTGAATTGGTACAAACACCAAGTACAAATAAGTAATTACATTTAAACTATGCATAAGAGTAAATATTTTTTAAGCTATCCATGTAGGTTATTTCTCTTATTGTTCAAGTACCTACTTTCATTTACTATGGACTTATGATTATTATTGAGATAAGTTGACAGTGTAAAATTTATTATATACCTCCCAAATTTCGAATGATTACTACGAGTCTCCTAATTGATTATACATTAAATGGTTAATCAAAGCATAGAGACTAGATTACCCTTCTAGATAAATTATCTTTCCTCTCTCTGGCCTTCAAACTCTAATATTTCATAACTATACATAATATACTATTTTATTAAAGAATATGAAATTGAATGCATTTTGCGTTTACCTAATAATTTTAAGTATAAAGTATTACTAAAAAAAAACTTTACAGACCTTCCTTTTTCTGTGTAATATTAACCTCCTTTATGGTTTGAGATATTACGCTCTCATCCTATTTGGTTCCTTTTTTCCATAACAAGTTTCTTAGCCTAATCATCATCAACAAAAAAGATTTCAAATAAACCAATTTATAATTTTAATATAATTTTATTGTTTTATATTAGCGAATTCTTGAAAATATTCTTCTATGATAAAATTTAATAGTAATTTTATGTATTTAGGTAATAACATATATAATTTGTGTACAACAAGCATATTTGTAACGACACGACCGATCGTTTTGAACATTTGAATGCAATTCGGCAGTTTAAGGTCTCGAGTGGCTTCAAATGGTATATTACGACTTGCGTGTATCGTTGATTTTAGTTTTCGAGTGATTCGGAGCTTATTTGGAAGAATGATTCTCATTTTAGAAACTTTAAGTTGGAAGAGTTGACCAAGTTTGACTTTTACGTATTTCATCTCATATCGGAGTTTTGATGGTTTTATTAGGTACGGATGGTGATTTTGGACTTGAGCGTATACCCGAAATTTAAATCGGAGGTCCCTAGGCTGGTTTGACTTATTTTGCCGAAAGTTGACAATTTGAGTTTTAGAAGTTTCCCTACGTTTGACCATATGTTGATTTTGTGACTATCGGGTTTGAAAATTGGTTTTGGGACTCAAAATGGGTCCATTTTGCTATTTGAAACTTCTCTGCAAAATTTGGTGTCATTTGGAGTTGGTTTGATAAGATTCGGATGCTTGGTCGCAATTCTAGATGTTTTTGAGTTTTCTTTTGGAAATCATGCGTTTTGTTGTCCGATTGGTGGTTATAGATATTATTTTGGTATTTTGATCGTGCGAGCGAGTTCATATGATATTTTTAGACTTGTATGGATGTTTGGTGTGGGGCCCCAGGGGCTCGGGTGAGTTTCGGATCGGTTTCGGACTACTTTTGTAGAATTTTGTGTGTTGGTGCTGGTTCCATTGCATTTGCAATGTTTTGGCTGCAAATATGAAAATCGCATTTGTGAGGTCATTCTTGCTTTTGCGAAGTCTGGGCTGCTGGGGTCCTCGCATTTTGTGAGGATTTGTATCGCAATTTGCGGAGACTGAAGGCTCGCTTTTGCGACACTAGAGTCGCTTTCGCGATGAGCCGCTGGGGGGAAACTACTTCGCATTTGCGAAGTTTTTAGCAGGTCTGACTGGGTTTGCTTTTGCGATCCTTTTTTTGCTATTGCGGGATTCGCATTTGCGTACCCCAGGTAGCAAATGCGACATCCAGGCTGATTATAAGTTTTGTATTTCGGGACTTAGTCTCATTTTATCACTCTTTGAGACCTTGACTCGGGGGGAGGCAATTTTATGGAGGAATTTTCATACCAAACTATTGGGTAAGTAGTTTTAATCAATTTTCAACTATATTTCACGATTATATATAAGATTTAACATCAAATTCATGAGAATATAAGAGAAATATTGGGGATTTTTATCTATATTTTAAAAAATAAAAATTTGAGATTTGAGAGTCGAATTGGACTCGAATTTGAGAACAAAACATATATATGGCCACGTGGGTTATGGGTAGTCGAAATCTATCCTTGGATCCGGGTTTTGACCGGGCGGACCCGAAGTTGATTTTTGGTGATTTTTGGGGAATTGTGTAAAGATCATAGTTTTATAATCGTAATTATTTAAGTCATTTTTTGTTAGATTTGAGCCGTGCGGAGGCAAATTTTAAAGGGAAAGCTATATTTGACTGTTCATTTGGCCTAGTTGAGGTAAGTATCTTGCGTAATTTTTTGTGGGAGAACTACCACTTAAGATTTGGGTTAATTGTGTTATTTGAAATATGTGAAAGACGTGTACACGAGCGTATATGTGGTATTTTGACCAGTTTAGACTCTTAGGCTCTTTCATGCATTTAATTGACATTGTCATATCATGTTATATCTTCCATTGTTAAATTACTCTTACATGTTTTACTTGATGATGCTGATATATTTTATATCTTTTATTGTCAACCTTACTCTTATATGCCTTAATTGATGTTGTTACCTCTCTTATTGTTATGTGCCTCTTTATTGTTGAATTATTCTTATTTGAAGTTGTTATTTTATGATATCTCTTCGTGTTGAATTATTCTTATGCATTTAGACGTAGTAGCTATTTCATACTATCCTTTCGTTGTTAAGCTTATGTTATACACTTAGATTGGAAGTTGCATTTTGTGGGAAAACCTTCATTTTGAGTTATTGAAGTAGAAGTCGTGAAAGCTATTAACACATTGAGGTTAAAGTTGTTGATTATTGATATATCTTTCCTTGTTGAGTATTTTTCATTCATTTTGTTATTTTGATATTCTTGTACATATTGTGGTTGAGCCGTGGTTTATACGTTGTGGTAATATTGGTATTGTGATTTTGGAAATGTTGTGGTATTTGGACACGTGTGGTGCGCGTTGATTATTGTGTTGTGATATTGATGTACATGCGGCGGTATAAAGATAGGGTTAATATGCATACAGCGACATAAGGTGAGATTTATGTGCGTGTTGCTAGTAAGGGAATTACTTGAAGCCATGTGACGACATAAGGGAGGGCTAAAACGCGTTTAGCTATTTCGAGAAAAATATTTTAAAAATAAATGCACGGCTCACACGACGGTATAAGGAAGATTGTGATTGTGAATTGAGAAATGTGAATATGAGGGTGTGGTACCTTGATATGATTTTCATTGTACATTCTATGTTAGGACAACTTGTTGACTTGAACGGTTATTGCTCTTTCCTCAATCATTCATTTGTATTTTGATTGTACTTGGTTATTCGTTGTTAACTTGGTGGTAGAAAGATTGTGGTTTCTTGTGTGAGTCATGCATTCTACGTGATTTATTGTGTTGCTTTAACATGCCAATCTATGCCTCCGAAATTACTTGGCGAATTGATTGTCAAGGTGAAATTACTTGCGTGGAGTCATTATCTCGTATTCTGTTGAGTTGTTAAAAAATAACGATTTAAATAAAAGAATTATTAACATGCTTTATTCTATGTGTCTCTTAAGATAAAACTCGTTATCTCACTAGGTGATTTATAATTTTAAATGGTTATCATATTATTACTCATATTTTATACTTCAGTACCACACAGGGGGGGAGGGTGATTTGTGTGGTGTACAATTATTTGCGTGCACTGACTATAGAAGGATATGGTTCTTCTATGTGTTCCATATACTACTGTTGCGGAATAATAAATGTAGAAAGTAAAGAACACAAGTATTTTTACGTGGAAACACCTGGCTCAAAAGAAGAAAAAGCCACGACCTACTACCCACTAGGATTTTTCCCAACACTTCACTAAATCACTGAGCCAAAAACAGCATTTACAAAACTCTTTGTATACCTAAGGATTACTTTTAACCCTTTGTGGCAATCATCCTCTAGGTGTTGCGATAACTTCAAGTTAACTCTAACTTGAATACAATACTCAGAGTACCTAGTATAATTGCTTCTAGATAAAGTTGAAAGGTACAACTCAAAAGCCCTACTACAATGAAACTAGAATAAAAGACAGATACTTGGAACTGGTTCTTCTATCTGGTTCATGTAACTTCAGGTTCGCACACTTGAATCACACAGGAATTGCTTGCAAAATCCCTTGCAATTTTGCTCTCAACTCTCGTTTAACTTCAGTGTTTGTGCGTTCCTATAAAATAAGAACATCCTAAAATATATAGAATTAGTAGAATATGAAATAACTAGAGTTCTAATGCTATACTCTTCTTTGGTGGAAGAGTTCTAGTTATCTTCAACTTTTAACTCCTCCCTTATCTTGGATAGAGTTTTTTTCGAGTAAGGAGTCCTTCTCCCTATCACTTATGCAACCTTTTCGTTCAGGAGATATCAGATATAACCTCTTAAGCTTATCGCATTCACGTGCATGCCTTGTGCTCGAATCTGCCCGTGTCTGTGTACACACTATATGGACATGGTTCATGCTTGAGATCCTTTGTAAATCATCAAAACAAACTTCACTTAGGCCAACAATTACTTAATTGAGTTCTCAAATTATACTCATCACTCTATTTCATGTTTACTTTACTTAAAATTGTTATCACGTTTTACTTTAACAAATTCTATATTTAATTCATTAATTTAGCTGATGTTTTACTTTATTTAAACACGATATTTTTACTTTATTTTATTGATTTATAAAAAAAGCCAACCTGATACTCTATTTTGTATAAATTATACTTTATTTTACTTTATTTATTTTTAAAAAAATAAATATAATAAACTCATTATCTCATTTGATGTCTTACTTTATTCAAGATTGTTATTATGCTTTATTGTGTTTAAATATATCTCTCATACATTTTAATAGATATTTGACATGGATACAATGTACATGGTAGCACATGGGCTTTGCCGTGCGAAGGTGATTGTTATTGTGGGCACGAGGTGCCAGGCGTGTAAGATTTGGAAATTGTGGCTCATGATTTGTAGTTACGAGGTGTGGTGCCTCAGGGTAATTCTTGTTGTAATTCCATGCGTTGGGAACGATTTGATTAATTGAGTTGTCATCTATTTTTTCTTATTTGAGTTCATTCATATCTCATATGTGTTCTGATTATGTTGTTGCTTTACTACCCGTCTACTTCTTGCTGCCATTTGTGCTTCTATTATTTTCATTGTTAGTTGTAAATCAGTAATCTCTCCGTTGTTAGTCTTACATTGACGTTCTTTCCATTGTTAGCTTTATGTTATATCTTGCATTGGTTTCCATGCCTAATAGGTGTCTTGACCTGGTCTCGTCACTACTCTACCGAGGTTAGACATGATACTTATTGGGTACCGCTGTGGTGTACTTATGCTACGCTTCTGCAATATTTTTGTGCAGATCTAGGCACTCCTGATCGTGTTGTTGAGAGTTGTGTCTGCGCGGCGGGAGATTTCAAGGTATACCTGCTTGACATTCGCAGGCCTCGGAGTCACCTTCGGATATTATCTTTACTGTTGTTTATCTTCAATTTAGAATAGTATTGTATTTAGAAATTTAGTGTATGTCAGTAGAGCTTATGACTCCGTACTACCGATTTATGGAAATGCATAACTATTGGTCGTTTGCAGCTACATATGTCATTTACTAGTTTATGTTTAATGATTAAATAGTTCAATCCTGTTATTAACTCAGCATGTGTTAGGCATACCTAGTCTTAGGGACTGGGTGCCATCACGACATCCTAAGGTGGGAATTTGGGATCGTGACAATATCACTCGTGGATGTTAAAATTAATCAGTTGATTATACATGCACTGATTGGTATATGCAAGAGAAAACATCTAAGAATTTTTAGTTGGTTGGTGCATCACATAGTTTGATTGATTACAATTGATGTGTTCGAGCAGTCAATACATGACATGAACTAGATAAGCTAAGATATGTATTTTTACAGCAAAGAGAGTTATAATAGAGAGTAATTTTAGAGAGGATTCTTGTAATATTTTCGTAAAGCCCCGTTAATCTATTTGAAATAGTGGAGTTTCTTTTCTAGTGGATTAACGTGCCTGAACAGTCCGATAGGTGGAGGTAGATAGAAGAAAAGATCGGTTGTTGTAGTGGTGGTTCAGAATGGCAGAGATACGATGGTAGAAATGTGGGAGAGGACTAATTTGCAGTCTCCGGAATGTTTTCTGACTAAAATCCAGTGGTACATTCTTTGCTTGCTGCTTGTTTTTTTTTTCCTGAAAATTTTGAGGCCTTTATTAGAATATGTTTTTGTCACTCCTTTATTTGACTTCGAAATATGAATATCGGGAGAGCTATAATGGAGATAAAAATCTCCATAATCTAGCAATTTTATCACCAAAATGGTGACTTTTCAGAGAAAGGAGGAGAAAAGAATCTTTTCACAAAGATAGAAGAAGGGAGGGAAAAAACTTTAAAAGATAACAGTCATTAAAGTCACGTGTGAGAGAACCAACAAAAATATTATAACGATCCGACCGGTTGTTTTGAACATTAGGCTTTTTGTTTGGTGATTTAAGGTCTTGGGTAGTTTCATATGATGTATTATGACTTGTGTGCATGGTCGGCTTTGATTTTCGAGCGGTTCGGAATTTATTTGGAAGAATAGTTCTCAATTTGGAAACTTTAAGTTGGAAGAGTTGACCAAGTTTGACTTTTATGTATGTGATCTCGGATCAGAGTTTTGATGGTTCCGTTAGGTCCGTATGGTATTTTTGGACTTGGGCGTATGCCCGAATTTGCATTTGGATGTTTCTAGAAGGTTTTGGCCATAATTGGCGAATGTTGACAATTTTTAAGGTATGGAAAGTTCATAGGTCTGATCGGAAGTTGACTTCGATGTTATCTAGTTTGGATTATTGTTCCGGGAGTTGGAATAGGTTCGTTATGTCATTTGAAACTTGTATGCAAAATTTGAGGTGATTTCGAGTTGTTTAGACGTGTTCGACGTAAGTTTGAAATTTGGAAATTTGAAATAGTTCATTAAGTTTGATTTGAGGTGCGATTCATGGTTTTGATATTTTTATGTGGGATTGGTGGCCTCGAGCAGGTCCGTATTTTATTTTGGAACTTATTAGTATATTCGGACGGTGTCCCGAGGGGCTCGGGTGAATTTCAGATAGGTTTAGGTTGTGTTGCGCTCGTATTTGATATTTTGACGTCGTTTATTCAAGCATAAATGATACTACATTAAGCAAATAAGCTCTAAATTCTGTATTGTTTGAAGCATTAGATTCTTATCGTAATTACGGAACCATAGCAAAAAGAATTGTTAAATTTGGACATTGTATGAGGAAATTATGCCCATTTTAGTGTCGGAGAAGATAAGCTAATGCTGGTGCTTCGCAGATGCGAAACGGAGTCAGTATATGTGACCTCGCAGGTGCAAAAAATAGCACCCAAATACGGAAATGACAGCTGGCAGATAGCAGGTGCGGCGTTTTGGGTGAAGAAGCGGAATCCATGTGTATTAATAAAATCAGACTGCGTTCATTTGGTATTTTGAGCATATCTTGAGTTGTAGAGCTCCGTTTAAGGTGATATTTGCGGTGTTCTTCTAGTTTGTTTTGGGGCTCAGTATCTAACCTCAATTATTGTGTTTTATAATAATTACACTCTAGTTAATTTATGAATTAATCCATATTTTGATTAGAGAATTGGGGGGTTTTATCAAAAACTTTTCTAAAGTGAATAATTGAGTTTTGAACATCTATTCGGAATCAGAATTGGATGAAATTAGTATGGTTGAACTCGTATTCGAATCAATTATCAGAATTTGTGAGTTTTGTCGGGTTCCAAGGTGCGGACCCGCATTGACATTTTGGTTTACTTTAAGTATTTCATAAATGATTCGACTTTATCGTTCGGGTTTGATTCCTATGGCATTATTTGATGATTTTGAGTTACTTTTGGCAAGTTTATAGCTGTACAAAGGTCGATTTATGCGGTATGTCACTTCTAGAGAATCAATTTGACTTGACTGAGGTAAGTATCTTACCTAAACGTGGTTGAGGCACTAGTTGCCTGAGTTATTTGTGATAGATACGTGCTATCGGTGGCACACATGTGTGGGGTTGATCCCATATGCGTGTACCGAGGTATTTTTTATGCTCGGGATTGTGTTTAGGCTATGATATGCCTTGGATTGATTGCTATGCTTCATGTTGTGATGGTTCTTATATTTGTTCCCGTGTTGCTATTTAAGCCATGTTTGAAGTTGCATAGAGGTTACTCTCCTGATTCAACCTGAGAATTGCTATTTTCATGATGTATTTGCCTGATTTGAGCTATTATAGCACACTTTGCACATGCATACACCTTAGCATGAACTTTTACCAGTCCAGGAGTATGAAATTTGATGTTCATTGATCATGTACATGTATTCTTGTATATATGCTTTATGTGTGATATGGATTGGACTGGAAGCACGTGATCACGCCGTACGGATTGTGATATTGATCATGTGACCACGCCGGACGAATTATGATATTGAGCTTATGACCACACCAGACGAATTGTGATATTGGTACGTGAGTTGTCCATGCAGCACGTGAGTTATCAATGTTGATCCGAGATATTGATACTATTAGCACGTAAGTTGTCCGTGCGGTTGATACTATTAGTACATGAGTTGTCGATGCAACACATGAGTTTTCCGTACAGCGTGTGGATATAGATCTATTCCTCTAGGGTCACTGTCTCATATTTTTTCTTGATGGTGTACATGCGGATTGTGAGAAACCGATGAGTTTCTTGTTGATGTGGGCCTTGGGAAGGCTGATATGTGCTTTGGTTTAATTATTGAGATTCTGATGTGGGCCGCAGAGCCGTAATGTGATTTCTATTTGGATCGGGTTTCGCGCTGTAACATATTGATATTTGGTTATTGCATTTAATATTTACTTGCAATTTCCTTGGTTGTTTACCAGATTTATTTGCATATCTTCCTTATATGCTGGATTGTTGACTGAGCAGAGTACATTAAGAAAATTATGTGTACCAAGGTGGTTTTATCTGTGATTTCATGATTGGATCATACTATTGTTCTGTACTTGTTGGAATTTATGAATTGTACTGGTGATTGGTGAGTATCATTTATATTTATTGCTTTTATTACCTCGTCAAGGTTAGTTATGATACTTGCTGAGTACATGGGGTCGGTTGTATTCAAACTACACTTCTGAACTTTGCGTGCAGATCTTGGAGATGAGATGCTGTGGATGATATAAACTGAGACTGAAGATGTACCTATTTTTTTGGATATAGCTACCACTTGTCCTTGTTAGTTTTAGAATTAAATGATGTTTATGTACATACCAAACGAATGTTATATTTATTTTAATACCAACTTTATAAATTTAAGTCTTAGTGACTCATGATTTGTACTACCAATCTATGGGTTATTGTGTGAGAATTCAGTTATTTCACTTAATGATTTTTTATTATTTTCATTAGAATTGTGTTGGCTGTTGTTTGGCTTACCTAGCGGGTTGGGTTAGGTGCCATCATGACTAGATTGATTTTGGGTCGTGACAAGTTGGTATCAAAGCTCTAGGTTCATAGGTTATACAATTCATGAGCAAGTGTCTAGTAGAGTTTTGCGGATCAGTGTTATGACGTCCATACCTATCTTCGAGAGACTATTGGGCATGTCAGAAAATTTACCATCTTTCTTTTCTTATCATGCAGCATCGATTCAACTTAAAGCGTATCTCTTTGAATTCCTTCTATCCACTCGTATGTTATGTTTAACACTCGGTATCAGCTGTACATCGATGGCTTGTGATGTCATGGACATGGTGGGAGATGTATTCTATGTGTTGTATATATAGGCAAATCTAGGAGACTTGAGGCCAGGTTTAGACCGTAGCTTGGGCTCGGTGGTTTCAGTTATGTGAGTGTGTGCTTTTAGACTTATATATTCAGTAGTGTCCCTAGGAGTGGGATTGATTGCTCAGAGAGTGGTTGGATAGCTATGTGATGAGTACTATATGACTGAGGGTTGTGCTTAGATGTGTTGGATGTGATAGGAAGGATTTGTTTGGGGCGTAAAGGACTATGGATGCTTGATTTATGTCTTGATGTGTAGTCTCGAGTTATGAACGTGTTGAGGGGGCCTTTCATGTTGTTCATTTGTGGATTGAAGTAGATTCTTATGTCTTATTGACGGGTTCAGGCTCGGGAGGATTTAGATTGCATAGTGTTTATGACCATGATAGGGCATAGAGAGATGCCAGTTGAGGCTAAGCATGTAGGTTATCTCTTGCGGGATGTACTGAGATTGTGTGATTCTTGTGATGTTTATATGAAGACTTTTTCTTCCTACCCAGTGGGATGAGTATGTGCTGCAATTTCAGTTTGGTTTATTTGAAGGAGTTTGCACGACTATCACGAGGATGGATGTGCACTTAGCTGGAGATTTGAGGTATTCTCTGGCTGGTGCTACATGAGCGTATGAAGGGTTTAGTTAAATTACATTGGGGGATTATGCAGTAATGGAATAAGGGTATTGTGATTTATTGGATGTTATGTTCTATGGCTTCCAGCCAAGTGGGAGAGTCTTCTATCGGCGATAAACTTGCATGGTTATATGTTATATTAGTGTCAATCTGAGGCATATTTGTGGATCAGTTGTGACTTGAAGAGGTTGGCTTTGAGGATGACTTGAACAAGGTAATTACTGGATGCATGATGTGTTATACTGTTGGGGCATATTGGAAATCTTGGAATGATTCGAGTTTGTTATTCGTGGTGGATGTAGTGAGCAAGGAGAAAGGAATTCACTTGGTTGCTTAAGTTGAGGTTTCTTCTTAAAGTATTCGTGTGCTTATGGAGCACAAGTCGTTCGGCTTGTATTGGCGGTGCATTTGAGATTAGAGTAGAGTGGATGCCTTTTGAGAAGGTTCTAATTAGTTCAGGATTCATGTGTGGTAGGAATTATCTAGGATTGTATATGGCTAAGATTGGTGATATGAATTGAAAGGTGTCGAGATTTGCGATATTTCTATATCACTAGTGGTTCTACATTTCAGTATTAGTGAGGTTAAGGAAACACTTCAGATTCATAGAAGGCCACTTCAGAGTGGGTATCTCGGTTGCGGTATGATTGGGTGTCTAAGAGGGAAAATAGTGGCCTATGGGTCTTAAGATGACGTATTTCATGCTAGGATCTTTTGGGGTAAGCTTTGGGTTAAGGACCGTAATGTACGGACAAGGAGGAGAGTTAAATTGAAGGCAGGTTGGGAGGAACTCGAAGAAATAAGACAGCTTGGTAGTGGGTTGGATCGGCATAGTAGTAGAAGTGATCGGTTCCTTGGGTATGGTAAGACTATATAGGCGTTTTGTGAAGATACTCTTGGGCTTGGCAACATGCGTGACTTGGTGTAGTTAGAGGGATTTAGTTCTGATGGCTTGGTTTTGTGTTAACGTGTTTCGAAGAGTTTGCGATAATTTCTACCACGACTTGGGACAGATATTTTGATAGGCATGAGGAATTTCTGTTGCACATTGTGATTTCTATCCTATATGGGATTAAGCAGAAGATTTTTTGTTGATGGAGTAGGTATCCTATTTGTGATTTAGGGTTGATAATGGGATTTTCGTGTTTTCATATGATGGCATGATAGATGCGGTGCGACGTGTAGGATTGGGGTTTGCATGTACGAGGTTACGATTCAATTTCAAAGGGAAGATCACGATTTCTAGGTAGCATGGACGATTTTAAATGTTTAGAAGAATGTTGGCACTATCTGGTAACACCTGAGAAGGGTGCGCATTTTAGAAGGCGTACTGTGTTTTGACTTATGGATGTTCGACTAGTATTAAGGTAATCTCCTGGTTGATTGACTGCAGCTGTTCAAATATTTGCTATATGGCACGGAAGAATTATGGAAGTATTTTTCGTGAGATGATTGTGTATGAAGGATTTGTCAATCACTGGACTAGTGGAGTTGGGATCGAACATGGAAATTCTCGTATTCTAAGGATTTGAAGACTATGAGGGTTCTCAGAAGCAGATTGTTCCTTAGTTGCAGTCGATGAAGGTATGTTAAGAGGTTGGCGGATGACTATATTTGTTATGGATAGGTTATTGTGGACTTTTCGGAGGTTATCTACCTATTTTGGGAGGATCGAAATTGATTTGGAGGCCACTAGTAGGCCTAATGGGGGTGTGTATTTTACATCGGGTCGAATTTGTTTACTCAACATGAATACTGTTGAGGGGTGTGTCATTTAGTTAGAGTTGATCTTATTCGTGTTCTAATATATTCCATGAGTTACTCATCTATGCTACGATGGGTTGTCAGACTATTGACTATTGACACATATGATGTAGTACTGTTTGGGCCTTGTGGAGGAATTCGAGCGAGATGGCTCTTGGGGTGTTGAATGGCTGATTGCACCTTGGTTATAGTCTTCCTGTTTGTGGTATATTGTGCTATTCGTTTATCCAGGGTATAGTCATGCACTCCGCGTGTTTGTTGTTGATATGCATATAGTTATTGATTGTATCATGGCTCGAGGTATTCCATATGGACCGGCGTATGGATTGGGTCACGCGTCGCAACAAAGTTATATTGGGATATAATCCTTTATGTTTATTTCATGTGTTTTGGTTCTCTTTTATGTGATGGGTTCATGGCATTGCGTTCTGTGGTGATATCTGTTGAGCTTGCAGGACGATTCTCTCATTTGATTCTTTTTCCATTAGTGGGTACATTCGAGTTATTTCTTGTTTGGTGCACGAATTTCATGGTATATGGATCAAGGTGTTATTGGTGTGGAATGTCGGTCGAGCAACTTGTAATGGATGAGACGAGATTATTGGTCCTGAAATGAGTGCTATCAGACTTAATTAAGGTATTTCTTGAAGAATAATATCACTAGTCAGCTTAGATTTTGGCTATGGCTCTTGGCGGGTGAGGGAGATCCACGACTTGTTGATCTGATAGGTGGTTACGAGTTTCTATGTGTTTTATTTGTCCATGGAAGTGTATGAAGGTTCAAAATGAGGTTTTATTTGACATGATGTATGTCGTCGGTAACAGGTTTGTTAATAAGCAACCATTGTGGCCGGAAGTTATTGCTACGAGTATCTGATTTATATGGTATGTGATGTGATTGTATCTTGGGATACAGTTATGGCTTGATACAACTTGTTCAGACTTATACACTATATGGATGCAAGAATCAGGTCTTATAATGAGTTCCAGATCTTAGAGATTGGGTTCCAAGATTTATGGACTAAGGTTGAAGTAAGGATCTTCAGTTAGGTTGTGCTGTCAGGCTTATACGTATTGGGATAACATGGGATCGCCCATCGATATGTTCTAGGTGAGTTTATATAGTGGTTTGATGGCTTTATAACGACTTTTAGCACGTTCGACGATGAATATATGTTTAAGTGGGGGAGAATATAACGACTCGACTGGTCGTTTGGATATTAGCATTTCCGTTTGGTGGTTTAAGGCCTTGAGTAGCTTCATATGATGTATTATGACTTGCGTTTATGGTAGGTTTGGGTTGTGTTGCACTCGTATTTGATATTTTGACGTCGTTTCTTCAAGTATAAATGGTACCACATAAAGCAAATAAGCTCTAAATTCTGTATTGTTTGAAGCATTAGATTCTTATCGTAATTACAGAACCATAGCAAAAGGAATCATTGAATTTGGACATTGTATGAGGGAAATATGCCCATTTTAGTGTCGGAGAAGATAGCTGGTGCTGGTGCTTCGCAGATGCGAAGTGGGGTACGTATCTGCAACCTCGCAGGTGCGAAAACGGTCCCCAAATACGGAAATGACAGCTGGCAAACAACATGTGCGGCTTTTTGGGTGCAGAAGCGGAATCCCTGCGTATTAAAAATATCAGACTGCGTTCATTTGGTATTTTGAGCATATCATGAGTTTTAGATATCCGTTTGAGGTGATTTTTGAATCGTTCTTCTTGTTTTTTTCATGAGGGTCGGTATATAACCTCAATTGTATATTTTAACATGATTATAGTAGTTCGTTTGTGAATTAATCTATGTTTTGATCAGAGAATTGGGAATTTTTATAAAAAACTTTTCAAAACTGAATAATTGAGTTTTGAACATCAATTCGGAGTCAGAATTGGATGAAATTAGTATAGTTGGACTCGTATTCGAGTAGGTTATTGGAATTTCTGAGTTTTGTCGGGTTTTAGGGTGCGGGCCTAGATTGACATTTTGGTTGACTTTGAGTAGTTGATTAAAGTTTCGACCTTCATCGTTTGTGTTTGATTCATATGGAATTATTTGATGATTTTGAGTTGCTTTTTGCTTGTTTCGAGCCGTACGAAGGTCGATTCGTATAGGGTAGCACTTCTGGAGTATCGATTTTGCTTGCTTGAGGTAAGTATCTTACCTAAACTAGGTTGAGGCATTAGATACCTGAGTTATTTGTGATAGCTACGTGCTATGGGTGGCACACATGTGTGGGGTTGATCCTATGTGAGTGCACCAGAGTATATTTTATGCTTGGAGTAGTTTTTAGGCTATGATATGCCTTGGATTGATTGCTAAGCTTCATGTTGTGATGGTTCTTATATTTGTACCAGTGTTGTGAGCTATTTGAGCCATATTTGAGGTTACATAGAGGTTAATCTCCTGATTCAACCTAAGAAATACTACTTTCGTGATGTATTTTCCTGGTTTGAGTTATGATAGCACACTTAGCACATGCATACACCTTAGAAAATAACTTATACTAGTCCAGGAGTATGAAATTTGATATTCATTGATCATGTACATATTTTCTTGTATATCTTATTTTCCGTGTGATATGGATTGGATTGGTAGCACGTGACCACGCCATGTAGATTGTGATATTGAGCTTGTGATCATGCCGAGCGGATTATGATATTAAGCCTATGACCACGCCGGACGGATTGTGTTATTGAGCCTGTGACCTCGCGGTGCGGATTGCGATATTGAGTCTGTGACTACGATGGAGATATTGTGATATTGGCACGTGAGTTATTTGTGCGGATCCGAGATATTGATATTATTGGCACGCACATTGTGTGCGCAGCATGTGTGTTATCTGTGCGGTTGATAATATTAGCACGTGAGTTGTCCGTGCAGCACGTGAGTTATTTGTGCAACATGTGGATATGGATCCATCCCCCTAGTGTCACCCTCTCATGTTCCTTCTTGATGGTGTAACACGCGGATTGTGAGAAAGCAACGAGTTTCTGGTTAATGTAGGCGTTAAGAAGGCTGATTAGCGGTTTGGTTCAATTATTGAGATTCTGATTTGGCCCACAGAGTCGTATTGTGATTTCTGTTAGGATCGGGTTGCGCGTTGTAGCAGATTGGTATTTAGTTATTGCATTTCATCTTTACTTACAATTTCCTTGCTTGTTTACCTAATTTATTTGCATATCTTCCTTATATGCTGGATTGTTGACTGAGCAGAGTACGTTAAAAAAATTATGTAAGTCAAGGTGGTTTTATCTGTGATTTCATAACTCTATCGTATTACTACTCTGTAGTTGTTGGATTTTATGAATTGTATAGGTGATTGGTGAGTATCATTTATAATTCTTGCTTCTATTTCCGCACTGATGTTAGTTATGATACTTGCTGCATGGGGTCAGTTGTACTCATACTACACTTCTACACCTTGCATGCAGACTTGGAGTTGAGACGCTGTGGATGATGGAAGCTGGCACTGAAGATGTGCCTTTTTTTTTTTTTTTTTGGATATAGCTACCACTTGTCCGTGGTAGTTTTAGATTCGAATTCAGTTTATGTACATACCAAACTAATGTTGTATTTATTTTCATACCATCTTTGTAAATCTAAATCTTAGTGGCTCATGACTTATACTACCAATCCTTGGGTTATTGTATGGGAATTCAGTTATTTCACTTATTGATTTCTTATTATTTTTATTGGAGCTGTGTTGGTTGTTGTTTGACTTAATTAGCGGGTTGGGTTAGGTGTCATTACGACTATGTGGATTTTGGGTCGTGACAAATATAAAAATATTGTGCATGTGAAGAAATAAGCACTCAGATAGGGTTGCAAAAATGTTGGGATAAGCAGATAATAAAAAGAGAATAGGTAAATTTTTGTTATTTACTAAACTGAATGGCTATGTGATGCTCATTTCTCTTTTTATTTTTTTTACTAAAAATTAAAATATTGCAGGTGAGTGGTTACAGTTTCCACTTCACAAATACACAAATAAATAAAATATTTTGCTTGAATATATGTGCGATCCCTAAAAGTTGCCGTTTTCATTAAGACACCTAAACCAAGTGTGGTACCTATTGAACACCAGAAGTTGGTAGAAAATGTGTATATTCGACACATCACACTGACATAGCATAGCATGTGTATTACACTGCTTTTGAGAGCGTAAAACAACTCAATTTCTTTGATTTTTTCGATTTCCTTCATCTACTTTCTGCCACCATCATCTCCAAAACCTTCACCACCCCCAGCCACCACTGCCTACCAGGCAGTCCTTATATGTGAAATAAGAATGCTAATGATTAAAAATTCAACTTTTAGGGGTTCAAGGAGGTAATTATTGATGGAGTTTCTGCCATTTGGAATCAACCCATTTTTAAGAGAAATTTTGCAGTTGCTGCTCATCGGTGTTACCTGAGACAAGAAGGCGATTAAGTTAAGAATCTTAGTGGTGTCCACATATGTTGGGTATTGCTCCTTATAGACAATAGTTGCCAAAAAAAAATATTTTTCAATCAAACTCCGTTGAAGTATTGTACTAGTTTTTCATATATGTTTAGGTTCCCTTTTTATTGCCTTTTTTGAAGTTAATATTTGAGAGGAAAAGGAGTAAGAATATAGAGAGGTTACTGGTTGGCTTCCTGATAATTGGCAAAAAGTATATGGTTTTTGGTATATTTATGTCCTATGTCTTATGTGATTTGATAAAGATTGCATGGTTAATTGAATGAATTTATACTCATTACACGTTTCTTATGTGTA
Source organism: Nicotiana tabacum (assembly GCF_000715075.1). Classification (NCBI taxonomy): domain Eukaryota; kingdom Viridiplantae; phylum Streptophyta; class Magnoliopsida; order Solanales; family Solanaceae; genus Nicotiana; species Nicotiana tabacum. The sequence continues at coordinate 30,791,769 of NC_134098.1, forward strand.
GATACGAGGTTAAAAGAAAGTTGATTAAAAATAGATAAATTGGCGTGAAACCTGAAGTGAAGAAACATGAAAGAAGATTGGAGGCAGCTCATCTGAAGCTCGTGCGTCGCGCGAGAGGCAGACGAGCTAAGGGAGCAAACCTTTATCTAAAACAGTAAATTGGCGACCATCACACAGGACAACACGAGGCCAAGAGAAAATGAAGAAGCACCTAGGAGTTCGTTCAAGGGGCGCTGCGATGCGCGGTTACTGAATGCAGCCCATCGACTCTTGTCCGATATTAGATTAGTTTGGACGACTTTTTATCCATTCTAGGTCATATAAATACCCCATAAAACGTCTTTTGAAGGGGGTAATACATCTTTAGAAGCAAGAAACGTACATGAAGGAGAAGAACACGGGTTTAGTGATTAGTTTATATTTTTCTTCTATTCTTTCTTGTCGTTTATAATTTTTTACTATTTTTGTGAACACCATATTATGAGTGGCTAAGTACTCTAATTCTGAGGTTGTGTTTGATATGATCATTGATGTTTGTTGATTACTGCTTTGTTAATACGAATTACTATCATTGATTGTTTTATAAATTATAGATTTAACTTATGAATTGTGTGGCCTTCAATTTACCTATTATCTATACTATGCTAGAAAATGCCACATTTTGATTAAACGAGAATTAACAGAGCTTGTTTTTGAACCCATATCTTGAGAAAATATTTCACGGTTAGAATAGGGATATACCTAACGGTTTCGCTCGGTTGAATGTCGTATTATATTCCTTCATAATAGATTCAATACCATATAGATATAATATTGATATATTGTGAATAGGGGTAGTATTGTGGGAGTATACTAGTCATATAAAAGATCTAGTCAACTAGCAATCATAAATAATTAAAATTAATGGGTGTAATCAAGAACTCAATAGGATTGATAAGCCTACCGCAACCCTAGAATCTTTATCTCAATTGGTTAAGATAAAATCATAAACGCTTGTGTTCTTGTTAGTTTAGCTACTTAGTTGCTTAAATTCTGCAATATTAGTTTAGTCAAAACCATCAATCTTTGATAACCTTGAACATATAATAATTTTGTGTTTACTTAGGTAGAAATTTATTTCAGCTTTTGTGGATTCGACATCCGACTTTTGAGTCACTTTACTACTTGCGTGCACTTTTGGAACCAAAAGATTTGTAATGCTATTACTTGTCACGAACCAAAACCACCACCGATCATGATGGCGTCTAAACCACTTTCTAGGCAAGCCAAATAGTAAAACAACAGTGAAATAAAATAAAAATAATAGAATAAATGAGTCTGAAAGTAAAACATCCATAGATAGAAACCGAGTCAATACATAAATCCCCAGAAACTGGCAACACTGAGTCATGAGCTCTAACATATATATATATATACAAGTCTTGCAATACAATACACTGTATGAATAGATAATAGTGATAAAATGATAAATGGAGATGCTAGAGGCTACGATCAGGATTCAATTCTATCTCGGGTTTTCACAACAACAACTACAACTCCAAAAGCTCAGCTGGGTCCAACTCCTGGATCTGCACAATTAAGTGCAAAGTGTAGTATGAGTACAATCGACCCCACATACTCTGTAAGTATCATGATTAACCTTATTGAGGTAGTGGTGAGAGTGGCCAATCAAGAGTATCCAATGATACTCACTAATCAAGTTGTACAGTTCATGAATATATGTACACAAAGAAACAATATCGAAGTCTAGGCATAGAGTCCAAGTAAGGTCAACGATGCACATAGAGAAGATTTGTACAAGCAGTGTAAACAACTAATAATTCAGCATATATAGAAGATGTATAACAATTCAAGTCAAGATATACAATTCGACATATAGAGAAGATATGTACTGTATGGCAATCCATCAAGTAAAACAACATATAGAGAAGATATAAATAATCCAAACATTGACAGTTTTCCATAATCCGAGTGTACGCCTGCAAAAGCAAAATATGACAGGGCGACCCTAAGGGGATGAATTCTTATCCACACGCTGCAAGGACAACTCACGTGCCAAAATCATAACTGCATGGACAACTTACGTGCTATACGGACAACTCCCGTGTCATAATCATAATCACCGCACAGATAACTCATGTGCTGACAATCCATATATACAAGAATATATGTATGCGAACATCGGATATCGAATCACATACTCATAGACTGTGGCTAATAGCATGATAAAGTGTATGCATATGCAAAGAGTACAACTACAACTCCGATTACGCGGGTATGCCATACAATAATAAGTTTCATTCTCAACCAGGATATCAAGCCTATACATGGTCTCTAACATGATTCAAGGAGTTCAGTGACACAAATGATCAAAACAGGAATCACAGGAAGTATGTAATTGAATCAAGGCATAATAGAAGCCTAAGTCCATTCCGGTCAAAATCATATATAGCACCCTCATATAGACTTGCCACCTTGCATATACGTCGCTTTTCATATATTCCAATTAGCCGAATAAAGTCACATCCTAAGGAGTATTCCCTCAAGATAAAATTAGGAAAGATACTTATCTCAAATGAGCCAAAATCAATACTCCAAGAATGCTTTTCGCTTAGAAATCACCTCCAACCGGCTCAAATCTAGACAAAATAACTCACTATCGTTAAACAAAGCCATAAGAATCAATTCCAAACAATAAAGCTTCAATCTTAATTGAATTTCCAAAAGATCAACAAAAGTCAATCTGGGCCTACATTGCCAAAACCGAATGAAGGAGTTGATTCCAACTACCCGTAACCCCACGAGTCCAAATATATTATTAGATTCCAAAACCAAGTCCGCATCGACCTTGAAATCCCCAAAATTCTTCCTCTTGAGTTGTAAGCAAAAACCTCAATTTTTCCTCCAAAATGTCATGATTAAAGTTTACAAATCTAAGTGAGAATTACTTACCCTCAAAGTGGTGATGAAAATCTCTTCAACATCGCCTCTAGCCGAGCTCCAAAACTCAAAATAGTGAAAAATGGCCTAAAGCCTCGAAACATAAATCACTGGCAGGGATCTCGCATTTGTAGCCCTCTTTGTCACCTTTGCAATGTTGCTTCTGTGTGCATCGACTCGCATCTGCGAGCTTCATTAAACAATCTACCCCTCACCCTATAGAGCTAAATCGTATTTCTACAATCCCACAGGTAAGCCCAATTTTCTCTCCCAGCTCCTGCACGTATCTGCACTAATCACTGTGATGTCTCACTTGCGCACCAAACCTTACAAGCAGTTGCGACACACCAGTACTAGAAGTGCCATCAGTACCAAAATGACCCGGAATCAATCCGAAAAATACCCGAGCGTCCCGGAACCCCGTCCTATCATATAAATAAGTCCAAATACGTAATCCAAATTATCTGAATGCTAAAATACCATAAATCACATCAAAACCAATAATCCAATCAAAATCATTTTCTTAACTTTCCAACTTCGCCGGACACGTCCAAATCATGCATAAATATTTCGAATTCCAACAAAACTTCGCACACAAGTTTAAAACTACTAAGAGAACCTATTCTAAGTTTCGGAATGATAATCGGAGTTTGATATAATCAAAGTCAACTATCGCTCAATCTGACGAACTCTTCAATTCTTCAAATTACCAACAGTCGGCAAATAGGCTCAAAATCCTCTAGGAACCTCCAAATCCAAATACAAATCCGAACACATGCTAAGTCCAAAATCACCATACAAACCTATTGGAACCATCAAATCACCAATACGAGACCGTATATTCAAAAGTCAAACCTTGGTAAACTCTAGCAACTTAAACCTCCAAAATGAGATTAAGTGTGCCAAATCACTCCCAGACGTTCCTGAAGCCAAATCAACCATCCCCGCAAGTATCAAAAGAACAAATAAACCTACAAAATATATCTAATAGGGGAACGAGGCTCAAATACACAAAATAAATGACTGGGTCGTTACATTCTCCCCTTCTTAAACAAACGTTCGACCTCAAACAAGTTTAGAATTGTACTTGGAATGCCAAATAGATGAGGATATTTGTTCCGCATATCATGCTCGTTTTCCTAAGTCACCTCCTCGACCGGTGGACCTCTCCACTGAGACTTCATTGATACAATATCTTTCGATCTTAGCTTCCTAACCTGCCTGTCTAAAATGGCCACTGACACTTTTTCATAAGCCAAATTCTCATCCAACTGTACCGAGCTGAAATCCAACACATGTGGTTGATCTTCATGGTACTTTCGAAGTATGGAAACATGAAACACCGGATAAATTCTCGACAAGCTGGGTGACAAAGAAAGTCCATAAGCCAACTCACCCACTCTCTCCAAAACCTCATATAGACTAATGTACCAAGGACTCAACTTGACTTCTTACCAACCTCATCACGACTTTCATAGGAGAAACTCTAAGAAGAACCTTCTCACCCTCTATGAAAGCCACATCACGAATGTACCCATCAACATAACTCTTCTGCCTAGACTATGATGTACAAAGCCGCTCCAAAATCAACTTCACCTTCTCCAAAGCATCACAGATCCTGATCTGTGCCTAATAACCTAGCCTACAATCTCAAACCAACAAACCGGAGAACGACATTGCCTCCCGTATAATGTATCATATGGAGCTATCTGAATACTAGAATTGAAGCTGTTGTTGTAGGTAAACTCTACTAATGGTAGAAACTGATCCAACTAACCCTTGAAATTAACGACACAAGCTCTCATCATATCATCCAAGATCTGAATGGTCTGCTCGGACTTCCCAACTCACGCTGAACAGCTCTTCAAAAGTGCAAAGTAAACTAAATGACGCAATCCGAGATGATAGAAATAAGAATTCCATGCAAGCAAATACTCTTTTTGATGTACATATCAGCCAACTTCTCTAAAGTGTAGGAATTCATAACCGGAATAAAATGTGCCGACTTGGTCAACCAATCAATAATGACCCAAATGGCATCAAACTTCTTAAAGTCTGTGGCAACCCTACCACAAAGTCCATAGTAATGCGCTCCCACTTCCACTCCGATATATCAATCTTCTAAAGAAAAACACTTGATTTATGATGCTCATACTTGACCTGTTGACAATTCAAACAACGTGAAACATGTCGAAGAATGTCCTTCTTCAACATTCTCCATCAATAATGCTGCTTCAAATCACGATACCGCGAACTATGAGCCGCCTCAAGAATCAACTCTCTCAAACCATCCACATTAGAAACACAAATCGGACCCTGAAGTCGCAACACCCTATTATTACCAATAGTCACCTCCTTAGCACCATCTCGCTGCACTGTTGTCCTTAAGGACAAGCAAATGGGGATCATCATACCGGCGAGCCTTAACTCGCTCAAATAAGGACGGCTGCAAAATAACACAAGCAAGAACTCTGCTAGGCTCAGAAATATCCAATTCCACGAGTCCGCTGGACAACGCCTGGACATCCATGGCTAAAGGCCTCTCCATAGCTGGAATAAATGCTAAACTCTCCTTACTCTCTACCTTTCTACTCAAGGCATCTGCTACCATATTAGCCTTTCCAAATGATACAACATAGTGATATCATAATCCTTTAATAACTCCAACCACCTCTGCTGCCTCAAATTCAAATCTTTTTGCTTGAATAAATGCTGAAGACTCCGATGATCAACACGCCATATAAATAAATGCCTCTAAATCTTGAGCGCGTGCACAATAGCTGCTAACTCTAAATTATTAACCGGATAAGTCTTCTCATAGGGCTTCAACTGGCGCGACGCATAGGCAAACACCCTACCATCTTGCGTCAACACACAACTAAGGCCAACACGTGAAGTATCATAATAGATAGTATACCACCCTTATCCCGAGGGTAATACCAAAACTATAGTTGTAGGCAAAGCAGTCGTGAAATCTTTCCTCACACTCATCAAACCATATGAATGGAGCACCCTTCTGAGTGAACTTAGTCAATGGAACTATAATAGATGAAAACCCCTCCACGAAGCTAGAATAGTATCTTGCTAAGCCCAAGAAACTCGTGATCTCTGTAGCTGTAGAAGGTCCGGGCTAACTCTGAACTTTCTCAATCTTCTTCGGATCCACCTTGATCCCATCACTAGACACTACGTGGCCTTAGAATGCCACTGAATCGAACCAAAACTAACACTTGGAGAATTTATCTTACAACTTCTTCTCCCCTAGAATTTGAAGCACAATCGTCAAATGCTGCTCATGCTCCTCTCTATTACGGGAATATACCGAGATATCATCTATGAACACAATAAAAAAGGAATCCAAATAAGGATGGAACACATTGTTCATAAAATACATAAAAGTTGTTGGGTCTTTAATCAAACCAAAAGACATCACCAAAAACCCATAATACCCATAACGAGTCCTGAAAGCTGTCTTAGGAATGTCCGAAGCCCTAATCTTCAACTGATGACAACCCGATCTCAAGTCAATCTTCGAGAATACCCTAGCACCCTGAAGGTGATTAAAAACATCATTGATGCGAGGTAGTGGATAATTATTCTTGAAAATAACCTTGTTCAACTGCTGGTAATCAATACACATCCTCATGGAACCATCATTCTTCTTCTTCACAAAAAACACCGGTGCACCCCACGGAGAAAGATTTGGCCTGATAAAACCCCTTATCCAACAACTCCCGTAGCTGCTTTTTCAACTCCTTCAACTAAGTAGGAGACATACGATACGGTGGAATAGATATGGGATGCGTGCCCAGCACTAAATCAATACTAAAATCAATATCCCTATCAGGTGGCATGCTTAGTAAGTCTACAAGAATCACATCCGGAGACTCTCTCACTACGGGGATTGAATCTACCATTGGAGTATCAACACTAACATCTCTAAGAAAGGCCAGGTACACCAAATATCCCTTCTCAACTATCCATTGAGATTTAAAAACATAAATCACTTTACTAAGAATGTGACCCAAAGAGCCCCTTCATTTCAACCTCAACAACCCCAACATAGCCATCAGTACAGTATTAGCGTGACAATCAAGAATATCATGATACAGAGATAATTAATCTATACCCAAGATCACATCCAAATCCATCATATCCAATAACAACAGGTCCACTCTCGTCTCATAACCACAAATAATGACCACACAAGATCGATAGACTCAATCCTCAATAATAAAACCCCCCCGGTGTGGACATATAAATAGAAACATTAAGAGAATCATGTGGCACATCTAGACAAGAAGCAAAATATGATGACATATAAGAATAAGTGAAAGGGGGTCAAATAATACTGAAGCATCCCTGTGGCACACTGAAAAAATACATGTGATCACAACATCTAAAGCAACTTCCTCTAGCCTGCCCGGGAATGCATAACAACGGGATTGTCTTCTACCTGACTGTCCTCACCCCTCTAGGACGGCCTCGAATAGACTAGGCGCCATCCCTAGATGTTTGTGCGGGCGGTGTAGCTGCTGGTGCCAGAATCTTGGACTGGGTGGCCTGACGTGGTACATTGTTCAGAAGCCTGGGGCAATCCTTCTTGATATGACTCAAGTCTTCACTCTCAAAGTAACCCCGCATCTGCAGAGGTTGCTAGCTCTGTAAGCCCCTGAGAACCTGAATACCTGCCTGAAGAACCCCTAGAAAGATGGAGCACAATATGAACTCTGTGATAGTAGTGCACTAAAAGATTGCTGAACTAGGCAAGCATTGTATGAACCATGGCTGACTGAAGAACCATGAGGAACCTGATGAGCTGACTGAACTTTCCTAAAAGAACGACCTCTACTATGATACCCCTTGCCTCCAGATAAGGCACTACTGAAACTACCTAAGCCACGGGCCTCTTGGCGTCATGCTCCTCTCTCTCTTGCCTGCATAAATGCTCTAAGCTCCTAGCAATCTCCACGGTCTAATGAAACTTAGTATTAGTCTCGACCTCTCAGGACATACCATATCAGATACCTAAGTTAAGGCCTTCAATGAACTTTTTGACCCTCTCCCTCTCAGTAGGGACCAAGAACACAACACATCATACCAATTCCATGAACCTCTTCTCTTACTAAGTCACGGTCATGCCCTCTTGGTGTAGATGCTCAAACTCACGATGTAACTCATCCCTGCAAGTATGTGGAATAAACTTCTCCAAGAAGAGATCCGAAAATTGAGACCATGTGAGTGGTGTTGCGCTAGCTGGTCTGCTCAACTCATAATTCTGCCACCATCAGTATGCTGGCTCTGACAACTGGAAGGTAGTAAAGTCAACCCCATTTTAGTCCACTATACCCAAAATGCTCAGAATCCAATGATACTGATCAAGGAAACCCTGTGCATCCTCAGTCAGCTCTCCACAGAACTAGGGAGGATGAAGTCTTTAAAATCTATCAATCCTCTTCTACTCCTCAATAGTCAAGGCTGACCTATCTCGGGCTAAACTGCAATGACGGGCTACACCAACAAAACCCTAGAGTCTCATAACCACGAGCCAGTTGATCTGGTGTGTGTGTAGTGGGAGTATGGGTTCTTCCCCCAGCCTAAGAGGTAGCTAGTGCAACCAGAATCATACACGCCTAAGTCAAACTCTCATATACACTCCGGATATGAGCTAGAGTCTCCTGAAGTCTAGGTGTAGCAGTAGGTCCCTCAAGTGCCTGGGCTGGTCCCACAGGATCAACATGATCTAGAATTTGCTCCTCAATGAGAGCTACTGGTGGCTCCATAGTGTTTGCTCTAGTAGGGCCTCTAACTGCAGCACGTGCCCCTCCTCGGCCTCTCACGGCTTTGGCCTAGGGTATGAGTGCCTGCTTAGCTGCTCCATAAGAACATGTCCTCACCATCTATGAAAGAATAGAAGAGCAAAGGTTCAAACTTTAGGATAAATAAATCCACACAATAAAGAATGAAAGAAAGAGAAGTTTTCATATTAGTCTCATCGCCTCTCGAAGATAAGTATAGGCATCTCTGTATCGATCCGCAAGGCTTTACTAGACTTGCTCATGACTCATGAGACCTAAGCAATCTAGGCCTTTGATACCAAGTTGCCACGACCCAAAATCACCAACGGTTGTGATGGCTCCTAAACCACTTGCTAGGCAAGCCAAATCATAAAACAACATCGAAATAAAATAACAATAACAGAATAAATGAGCTTGAAAGTCAAATAAACATATATAAAAAATGAGTCAAAACATAAATTCTTAGAAACTAGCAACACTGAGTTAAGAGCTCTAATATATGAGTACAAGTCTAACAACCCAATACACTGTTTGAATCTATAACAATAATGAAATGATAGAAGGAGATGCCAAGGACTGTGATCAGGATGCAGCTCTATCTCAGATCTCTGCAGCAACAATTACAACTCCAAAAGCTCCGCTCAACCTCCTAGATCTGAGCAACTAAGTGCAGATTGTAGTATGAGTAACCCCGACCCCATGTACTCAGTAAGTATCATGATTAACCTCAGTGAGGTAGTGGCAAGAGTATCCAATGATACTCACTAATCAAGTTGTACAGTTCATGAATATATGTACACAAAGAAACAATATCGAAGTCTAGGCATAGAGTCCAAGTAAGGTCAACGATGCACATAGAGAAGATTTGTACAAGCAGTGTAAACAACTAATAATTCAGCATATATAGAAGATGTATAACAATTCAAGATACACAGTTAGACATAAGAGAAAATATGTACTGTGTGGCAACCCATCAAGTAAAACAACATATAGAGAAGATATCCAAAAACCCAAACACATATCAGTTTTCCATAATCTCCGTGTAAGCCATCAAGAGAGAAATATGAGATAGCGACCCTAGGGGATGGATCCTTATCCACACGCTTCATGGACAACTCATGTACCATAATCATAATAGCTGTACAGATAACTCACGTGTTGCATGGGCAACTCATGCGCCAATAATAGTAACAACTACATGGACAACTCACGTGCCATAATCATAATCATCGCACAGAATACTCATGTGCTGACAAAACACTCCATATCATGCTAAAGTGTATGCATGTGCGAAATGTACAACTACAACTTCGATTAGGTGGGTACGCCATACAATAACAAGTCTCATGCTCAACCAGGATATCAAGCCTATACATAGTCTTAACATGATTGAAGGAGTTCACGTAGTCGCACAAATAATCAAAAAAGGAATAATAGGAAGTACGTAATTGGATCAAGGCAAAATAGAAGACTAAGTCTATTCCAAATTGAAATCATACATAGCACCCGCATATACACTCATCACCTGGCATATACGTTGCATTTCACACATTCGAATTAGCCAAATAAAGTCAGATCCTTAGGGGTATTCCCTTACTATTGAATATTAAGGTTCCACCTTTAAATAGTAAGGATCGAAATATTCTATGTGGGATCTCATACTTTCAAAAATAGTAATATTCTTTCTTGTGTAGCTTAATTTTTGGAGAAGGCACGTTCTGTCATCACTGTGGAAATGTCGTCTTAGAGTTATGTAAAGATATTCGTTATCCCCTTCCTCGGCATGAATCTATAGTAAGTTCGCCCTCCAGAAAAGTGAGTTCCAAAATAAAATGCTTTAAAATGTTATACTCATATATTCAATGGCTCCCTATATTCCTAATTGATGTCGGCCTCATAGAATGTATTTCATATAGCTCTTCACAGCCCATGTTCTTTTTCAAAGAGTGTAATTGAGCTATAACTTTTCCCTCGTAAATAGAAAGGTGAAACCTTACTATTTTTGCTCTCTGAGCTTACATCGACTCGCTTATGACGCACTTCAACGTACGAAAGTATGAGATGTAACATACTCCTCCCCCTTAAGAATATTCGTCCTTGAATGTTAGACTTACACGCACACTGCCCAGGATTTATTATACCAATGCTTGGTGATTTCTTAAGAACATATACAAACTAGGAAATACTCTTTCTTTAGACATTATTCTCGTACTAGGGTTCCTCACTTGGTAGCCTGTCAAACTTACAACCATTGCTACCTTCTTAAATGTAGCCTAGGTAGTTTTTCCCTTAAGGTTTGCTCACCTCTTTTAGATTTCACGGATATCTCTAATTCAATACGTTCTATATTCATTATCTTACATATGATAGTCTATATCCTTCAATGCTATCTTATTATACTTCCTTTTGGGGTGGAACTTTCTATTCTTATTAGGCGGTTTGCTACGCGGTTCTACGTAGATAACATACTAACTTTCTCTTAGATCTCTTTCCCTACATCCTCTGTTAAATGTTTCTAATCCTTTCATCTTACTCGACTAACTCATAATCAAAGCTTATGTTCTCGTAGAAGTATAAACGCTATGTTGGCTCTATTCCTTCGATCGACTTATCACGTACTCTTGAATTAGGGGTTGTATAGGCTATTTCTACTCAACTTAGCCAATTTACTATAAGCTCTTACCATCCACTAATAATTCATCTTAAGTAAAACTCATTGGTATTTGAAATCCCTATCCTCCCATCTCTTATCCTCTTATTCTGATTACACTGATTCTACTATCGTTATAATGCCTTATCTTCTCTATATTCTCCTAAACCTGAACCCTTCTAATTATTTTCATGCTATATCAATCCATCCACTCATTTTTCAGCTTAATCTCTAGGTCTATTTACTCTCAGCGCTTCCATGTTCACCTTTTCCCCATCTTTCTCCTATCTATCTAGAATCTCTGTTACTCTACCATACTTTAGCTTAAGACTTTTAATTATTGGTACATAGATCTTCTTAACTCTCCATATATCTTACGAACATCATAGACTTCCTTACGCGGTCCTAGAAGCAAATTAGGGAAACACAAAGTCTCTTAGATCATAACTCATCTTATACTTACTATGCGAAGCTAATGGAATGGTCTTACTTTATTATTTACCTAGGAACGGGAATACTCCTAATTAAATTGCCTCATTTAACTAACTCGTAACATATGGGAACACTAATCTGCACTCGACTTAACCATCCGCTCGTAGTCTTATCTTTGACTGTTAATGATCCACCTTAAGTTAACACTACTCCTATGTGGTCCTTATAATTCTTATTCGTTAACCTGATGTTTTATTTGGTAGCTACATATAGAACAATCTATGATTGCTATCTTACAATATTCAATAAAGTAAATAATGACATACCTATATCCTCGTCATGCGGTGATTCTAATCCCAACTGATCCTTTTTAGGAGTAAATGTCGTTGATGATGTCGATGTCGATATCACTCCTCCTTACCCTATAATAACAGTCTAACATTCTGCGACAAGAAATTCTGTGCACCAGTAACATACATTAGTACCCTAACGACACACTCCCAAGTGTGCTTTCCCACTTTGCCTACAGTAAGATTTGGATGGCCTAGCTTGGATCTAGTCTCTCTGTGGCTGGGGTCCTAACACTCGTGAACTCTGACTCGATCCCATTGGAAACCTCTCATCATAAATTAGCCCTTGTCCAGACTAGCTAATCGTCTGGAGGTCGATGGTACCCTATCACTCTGGGATCCTCTATAACCGTTGTCTGGCCTTGCCCTCCTATTCTGTCCACTATCTCTATCCTGATCAAGCTGGCACTGCTGTTCATGCTCCTCTAAAATCTGGGCGAAGGCCTGAATTCTAGAAATATCCAACTCCGGATTCAATGATGCTAATATACATTCTCCCACTAAGTATGGCTCTAGACCTTGCACGAATATGTGAACTCTGTCTCTCATGGAGGCCACTATAGTCGGAGCTTACCTGGCTAACGAGTCAAACCTAAGGTTATATTGCCTTATATTCATATTTCTCTACTTAAGGGCTAAACACTACTCAACTCTAGACTGTCGGATCTCTATTGGTAAGTAATGATCTAAGAAGGCCTTGAAAAACTCCTCCCATACCGCTGCATGTGCAATCCGGCCTTGATATCACTCCCAAATGTAGTACCAAAATACAACCACATGCCTTAGCCTATATGCTGCTAACTCTACTGCCTCAATCTCTGTAACATGCATAAATCTAAAGGTCCTCTAGAGCTCATCTATGAAATTCTATGGGTCTTAGGGGTAGATCTGGTCCTGTGAACTCTGGGGAGGTTTAGACTAAGGAACTCTCGTACCCTCAAACTAGTCGATCTACTTGAATGTCCGACACCTGAAGTTTTCACTACTTGTTGTTGCAATTGTGTGACTATTATCTGGGTCAATAATTGTACTGCTTCCCATAATTTCTGCTCGGATGCACCGGATGAGGGTGCTGGGGGTACTGGAGGTACTGGAGGTCCTCGAGGTCCTCGGAGCTCCTCTAAGGTTGATGAAGTCGGGGAAACCTGCGATGTCGACCCATGCTGGGTCTCATTCTGACTCCCACTTATTCTTGGTCTACTATCAGGCCCCTCATCTGTAGCAGGATGACCTTCTGTCATTTTCTTACGTATTGGCATTTCTATAAACATATAATAAAACACAGGTTAGAATCAAACTTCTATGACTTAGGCCTCTCTGTACAGTATATATTAATGCAAGTTAGACTCAACTTCATATGACTCAGCTTTATGGAACGATCTAGGAATGAAAGAAAGGAAACCAAACCTATATGCCTTGCAACTTCTTGCTTATAAAATATGGTGCACAACATACTTATAAACAAGACTCTACTAGACACGACTTTATAAACTCCCTGCGGCACAGTCTTGCTCTGATACCACTTCGTCACGCCCCAACCTAGGTAAGGACGACATGCACTTAATGTCTTATGTATGTGAGTGACCCATTTCATAAAACAAGTAAACTTACCACATTTGCAGCATTTGAAATCAAAAAATCCCAAACACATACACACACATGCATATATATATATATATATATATATATATATATATATATATATATATATATATATATATATCAACACACAGGGTCTGCAAGGCCTCAACCAATACAGACATCTATCTAGCATACGGTAACTAACCACATGTACACATACATCTACAAAAGCCTCTAAGAATATCTGACGAACATAACATAGTCCAGATAGGGCCCCGATCTACCATAAGTCTATATATAAAATTAAAACATAGGGAACTTTAGGTGCAGCTACACTCCAGATGATATGAAGTCTACCGATCAACAATTGGAACTAAAATTATTTATACTGGTGGTCCGTTAAATTGCCTCTCTGAACCCGCATCATAATATGCAGCATCCCCGGCCAAAGGGACATTAGTACGATATAATGTAACGAGTATGTAAGGCAACTGAATAATCATAAATAATTACTTTAATCAAATAAAAGAATGCTGAAGGAAGATAATTGGATAAAAAAGGTCAATTAACCTGGAGAGTATAGTTCACATCATACAATAAGTCTAGAAGGTCATATACCTTAATCTTACCATAAGTCTAGAATGACATATACCATAATCTTACCAAACAGGACCCGTAGTATTGCTCTGTAGCTTTGTGTTCCTAAAATTTTTGTAACAACATCTCACAACTCATACCATGTCTAATATATCATACGTCAGTCACACAAATGCATAAAACTGAAATGCTAACTACGCGTATCGTCTCGAACGTATGTGCTAGCTACCAGACTTGTAAATCTGTACTTTTCCGGCTCGCACACTGATACTATCATCTCATACCCGACTAATAAGCCGGTACTTCCGGACTAGCATATCTGTCATCTACCAGGCTATCATGCCATATCTGCCAGGCTAGCACTCCTGTACTATCAGGTCATTAAACTTGTCCGCTATATGTAGCTATTGTACCAACAACATTCCTCAACAAGTGGAGTTCTCATATCACTTCTACTAAGGTCATCAAATTATAATACAAGCAATAATTATCAACAAAAGGCAATCTCATCATTTCTATAATCGTCTATAACCAACAGCTATCATAGTGCCACCTTTTGTCGTCATGATACATAAGTCCTCATAAGGAAGTCACTGTAGCTCATGGACACCTTCTAAATAGGATAATAGCTACTAACAAATATTTGAAATAGGACCTACCAAGGTTCTACCAGTTAAGGCATGTATGGGCTACTAAAGGCAAGAATAGAGCAATCCTTAACATTGGTAGTTTTGATATATGAATACTTACGAGGGAGCCGTCATAATTTATATTCACTTTCAGATAGAAACTAGGGAATACTACTAAACAAATGTAACTCGTGATATCAGGACAATCTCAAGTAAGGAACGTATGCACCTAACTAATAAACGGGTAGAACAACTTGCATTAAAGGTTGTTATACTAAGGAGGTCTTTACGAAGGAAAAGTTATAGCTATATTACACTCTCTAGAAAAGAACATGGGCTGTGAAGAGCTATATGAAACACATTCTATTAGGGCGACATCAATTAAGAACATAGAGAGTCATTGAATACACGAGTATAACATTTCTAAGTATTTTATTTTGGAACTCACTTTACTGGAGGGGAACTTATTGTAGATTCATGCCAAAGAAGGGGATAAAAAATAGCCTTACATACCTCTAAGCCGATCTTTCTAGGCGATGATGGAACCGGCCTTCTCCAAAAATTAATCTACACAAGAAACAATATTACTATTAATGAAAAAAATTATAACAACTAGCCGACGAATGGCAATCCGCTCTATACATGCTTCTACGACGTATATCTTCGCCTAACTCTTGTCTAATCCTCACAACACCATCAATAACACTTAGTTATACATACATCAATATCTCCAGCACCTCCATACCATAAAACCAGTCCCAGCACGTCACACAATAAATAAAATAACACTAGCATCAACAAGAGAAATATTCTAACTAACAAATGAGCAACAAGCTTGCTTTACGAAAAAATTGACAGCATCTTCTCTATTTTTTTACATCCCTCAAGTAAAGAACAACATCGAAACAACAACAATCAAAAACTATATGTCTAGCACATGAAGAAAAACAAGAATAGCCCCACAAAAAGTCACACATCAAATGTTAGACAAATTTGCCAGACAAGAATACTATTGTTTCCTTGATGGCTATTCGGGGTATAATTAGATTTCTATTGCGTTGGAGGACCAAAAAAATACCATATTTACATGCCCTTATAATACTTATACATTTAATAGAATCATTCGGGCTATATAATCACTTGTAATTTTCAAAGGTGTTTGGTGGTAATTTTCACCGACATGGTGGAAAAATTTGTTGAGGTCTTCATGAATGAATTCTCTATTTTTTGGTGCTTTTTTTATGAGTACTTAACCAAATCTTAGAAAGTACTTGCTAGGTGCGAGGATACAAATTTGGTAATAAACTAGAAAAGTATCATTTCATGGTGTATGAAGGTATAATGCTGGACACAAGGTCTCCAAAGATAAGCTGAAAGTTGACAATGCCAAGGTGGAAGCAATTGAAAGGTTGCCACTACCGGTTTCTTTGAAAGGAGTCCAAAGATTTCCGGAATATGTAGGTTTTTACTATCGCTTCATAAAGGACTTCTCTAAAATCACCTCTCCTTTGTGCAGGTTGCTTGCGAAGGACGTACCTTTAAATATTAATGATGATTGTTTGAAAGTATTCGAGGAGTGAAGTAGAGGTTGGTAAGTGCGCCAATTATAATGGCTTCAGACTAGGATGAGTCATTTGAACTAATATGTGATGTAAGTGATAATGCAATTACAGCCGTTTTGGGTTAGAGGAGGAGCAAAGTTTTTCACTCTATCTACCATGCAAGTAAAACCCTCACTGCTCAAATAAACTACATCATCACTAAAAAGGAGTTACTTGTAATCGTGCGGACGTTTAACAAATTTTGGTCCTGCCTAGTGGGAACAAAAGTCATCTTTTAGACATGCCATTCGGCTAGGTATTTATTTGAAAAGATAGATTCTAAATCGAGGCTAATTCATTTAGGTGTTACTCGTACAAAAATTTAACTTGGAGATCTGAGATGGCAAAGGAACAGAGAATTAAGTGACTGATCACTTGTCTAGATTAGAAACTCGAGATCGTGTGGTTGAAGGAGGTGTGATTAGGGAAACCTTTTTTGATGAGCAATTGCTGACCATTACTAGTGACGAAATTCCGTGATTAATAAACTATGTTAACTACATCACAAGTGGGGTCTGGCCACATGATATTGAATCGCACTCCAAGAGGAAGTTCTTACAAGATGTGAGGCTCTATGTGTGGGATGATCCATACTTGTTCAAATAATATACTGATTAGTTGGTGAGAAGGTGTGTGCCTGAGAAAGAGATGCAAGATATTCTGCATGACTGCCATGCATCACCATATAGTAGGCATCATAGGGGTAACAAAACTGCATCAAAAGTGCTTCAATCGGGTTTCTATTGGCCTAAAATATTTCGGGATACACACGAGTTCGCAAAAAAATGTGATAGATGCCAAAGAATCGGATCTATCACAAGAAGGCAAGAGATGCTACTGCAAGAAGGCACGTCGAGATAGAGATTTTTGATGTGTGCAAAATTGACTTCATGAGACACTTATTGTACTCTAATGGATACAAATACCTCTTGGTAGCTATTGGGTATGCGTCTAAATAGATGGAGGATGTTGCTCTTCCTACGAATAATGTACAATTTATGGTGAACTTCGTGAGGAAGAACATTTTTACACGATTTGAGAACCCTCGGGTATTGAAAAGTTATGGGGTAACTCATTTTTGTGACAACTTACTAGATAATATCTTAGCTAAATATGAATAACATATAAGGTTTCTACTCCCTATCATCCTCAAACTAGTGGTCAAGTCAAGGTATTAAACATAGAGATAAAGCAAATTCTTGAAAAAATGATAAGAGTGAGTAAAAAGGATTAAGTTGCGAAACTCGATGATTCTCCATGAGCATACTAGACTACCTACAAGACTCACATATGGGTCTCTTCATACAAGTTAGTATATTGGAAGGTACGCCACTTGCCGGTGGAATTTGAGCACAAGGCCTACTGGGCAATCAAGAAGTTGAACTATGATCTAGAGTTAGCGGGTGAGAAAAGATTATTGCAACTGAACGAGCTTGATGAGTTGGGGTTACATGCCTATGGAAATGCTAAGTTTTATAAGGAGAATAATAATAGATGACACGACAAGCATACCAACATCGTGAGTTTGAGCCTAGGCAATTAGTTCTATTATTCAATTCAAGGTTTAAATTATTTTTGGGTAGGCTTAAATTGGTCTGGTCCATTTAAGGTGGTAAGAGTCACTCCTCATGGTGCAATTGAGTTGCGCACTTTGTATAGAGAAAGGACATTTTTTTGTGAATGGGCAAAGAGTGAAGAAGCATTACCGTGGTGGTGACTTTACCTGTCAAATATCAAAGGTCCTACTCGTAGATGAATAAGCGAGGAATAAGCATCGTGCCACAACGTAAATGCTGCATGGGAGGCAACCAATAATTGTAGTGTAAATCATCACGCGCATGATGCAAAAATTGAGCGATGTTGGGAGGCAACCCAATTTTTTTATTTTTTTTCTTATTTTCCTTCTTGTAATTTAGTTTAGGTTTTTTGACATGTTTGTGAGTGATTCAAGGATAAAATAGTGAGAACACTCAAGGCTCAAGGTAAAATAAATGAGAAAAGTGGCCAAAATTGGCCAAAAGTGCAAAATTACAAAATTGACCAGTTGAGGCCACATCTGGGTCCTAGCATCAGTAGACTCCTGAATAAGCCACGAGCTCAGCAAAAAATAGCAAACAGTGAACTCAAGTCGATCGCGCGAAATTGTACCTCGTCCAAGGGCGTTACATCGCCCTGTGCGTGCCCAGATGAGTTTTTATAACTCTAAAACTCTCTTCCACATCACATATTAAAAACACACACGCATGACTCCTCTTCTCTCTTGCCCACCCCCCTTCTCTCTCTTACTCGATAACCACCTCCCCCTCATCTCTCCAATCACCCATCAACGGCCAACATAAACCTCTTTTCTCTCTTCTCTCTTCTTTTCTTTTCCCCCTTATCTCCCTGAGTTGTTTCGACCCTCATGATTCCCCTTAATTTGTTTTTTAGTACATGTAGTTAGGTTAGTTAGATAGAAAGTGAGCACAAGTTAGGTTTGTTTGGTTTAATTGTTGAACAAGTGAGGTGGGCAACAATTCCCACCTCCTCATTCAAAATTGGGAGGGTGTTCACTAGTTAAAAGTTTTGAAAACAAGAATATGAGTTCTATGCACGTGAGGTATTTAGTAAAATGCCTAAACAAAATATTCAATAAGTTTTGTGATGTTTGAGTAACAAGCCAACTTTAAATGGAATGCGAGCATCCCTTAAGTGTGGGGTGGATGTTTGGGAGCTCTTGAACTTAAATTGCCCTCATTTTGGACTAGTGTCAAATCACGACTAACTTAGGCATGACTTCCACATCACCTGTGGATACAAGAACTTCAAATTATGCAATATGGTTTTAAATGAATTCTATTGTGTTATTGTAGTCACTCATGCCTCGTCTTGCACACTTATGCTCACGAGCTAAGTGTGGGGTGTGTCGCACGCTACTTTAATTCATCAATACAAGATTAGACTAACATGAATTCTTTGTTCTTCACAGGCACAATGGTTGTTTCTAAGATGCCAACTCGCAGTCATGGAGTAGGAGGAGATGGTAAACATCCCCCCAGAAAGCCATCTAATGATAATAACATACATGCACAGACAAATAAAGAAAAGTTGACTAAGCTAAGGTATGAAAGCACACAAGTAAGGACCTCTGAGGTGGATACCGAGGCCACCATACTTGAGTATTGAGCTGCCCGTGCAACCACAATAAATGACAAAAAAATGATTGTCTAGGCCAAGAGAGGTTCTATTCCGAATTAGAGAAGGACCTTCGCATCCAAATCCGACTAAGAAGCGAAAGACGTGTGAGATTAAAGGTAAAGGAAAGGCAAAGAAGGTAGTTGAGTGAGATTCATAGTCTGACTCGTTTGATGCTGAGATTGAGGTTCCACCATCTGAGGGACCTGGGAAGCCAAGTACTCCGTTGACAGGTCGGTATGGGATAAGAAATTTTTGAGAAAGCTTGCTTGGAGAATACATGTCAGCATAGCAAAGAAGCAATTGCTTCCCCAATTGCTAGAAAGACCATTGAGCTTAGAGGTTGTGAAGATTCTTGTGCAAACATAGTGACCTAAATAGAAAAAAGGAGATGGTTACGCTTTTCCCAAGGATCAAAGGGCAAGGCTAAATTGACTCTTGTAAGAGAGTTGTATGCTAGTTGGGACCTAACTCACTCTATATGCTAATTGGGACCTTACTCGGATGACAAGCTACATAGGGTGGACATTGATATTTCTACTGAGGCGATAAACAGATACTACAAGGCAATCAATCAAGCTATGATAGACAATTGGAGGAAGGAGCAAAGACCGAACTTGAGACACATGCTTCAGAGTCTATGCAAAGATCTAACTATTTCTAGTTGGAGCAAGAGAAATGGCTTAACAAAGGCTTTCATCAACAAGGAGGCCCGAGCATGGCTCAACTAGATATGCAACATATGGATGCCAACAGTGCACAATACCATTGTGATATTGGAGTATGTCTCATCTATGCCTTTATGACGCTGGTTTATGTGAACATTGGAGAGATGCTAAGGACTTAGATAGCCTGGACGTGCAAGAACATGCATTGGGGAATCTACTTTGTATACACCTTGACTGCACTATTGGAGAAGTATAAGTTTTACAAGAAGGGAGATGTGATGCTTGACCGACAGGAGAAGGCATTTCACGACAGATGTTCTGTCCATAATGAAGATTACCTCCAGAAGAAAGCCCATGGGAGAAAATCACTGCCATAGAGAGTAAATTTGGAGGCACGTGATTGTGCATTATTTACTGCAGCCGAGACCCAAGGCTAGTGCATTTAGTCCTAGTTTGACCACATGGTAGTCTTCATTAAGAAGACGTTGCTGATATAGTCTGTTGGGGTGCACACTGACCTAAATGATGCAAATTATCGAGTCTAGTCCTATTGATAACACTCATGTTGATGAGCTGAAATGACTGTTGCCACTGAGGAGCCTATTAAGGCTGGAGTTTAGGTTGTGGTGACTGGAGACCCTCCTACTGGGAAGGGCGAGCTGATAGAGGCCATAGGTACCTCTGGCGTCACGCTTGAGGATCCAGCAACACAGGGGATCGAGGTTGGTCTCCACCACAGCCAGAATAGACTTGAGGGAGTTTCTAACATCCACTCTACTTTTGAGTTTATTTGTTTTTTATGATAGAGTACAACTGAGAACAATGTACAACTTAAGTGTAGGGTAGGAGTGTCAGACTTTTTGTGATTAGCCTGCACTTTAACTAATATACTTGATCTATGTGTTGCTTGATTTTTGTTATATATGGTGATCATGACTTGAGTCTACTGCAATTGTGTAATATTAGTGTAGTCTTTTTCTTGGATTGATCCTGAGTTTTTTTTTAAACCATGGTTCTTTTCCGAAGATGCTAAATTTCTTTTGAACCAGGCAATTTTAGGTAGATTTTTCAAAATTTTCAAATTTTGGACTTCCTAGATAGATATCTTGAGGGTGTAAATCTAAAGAAAATGACAAAAAGATTTTCCCTTTCTTTTTAGAACTGACAAGTAGAATGGAAGAACTTGAGTATCTATGATAGTTGACTTGTTTTAATCGAGGTTTAGGGCTGAGCATGTGAGTTAATTGCTTTCTTCATGAATTTGAACAATATACATTGATAATATATATGGCTTACTTTTGACTCTTAGGCTCATTTATTGAGCCTTGTGATTCCTTCCTAAGTGTTTGAATTATATGAACTATGCCTATTTACTTTAATTTAGGAGTCAGGTCTAAATCCTGTCGAACGAGTCATGCACGACCCGATCTTCAGTTTGTGCAATTGCGCCATGTTACCCCTTTTTATGCTTTACACATGTGTGTTTATTATTTTATGCTTTCGCAGTTGGTTATTTTTGTTCCGGGAAGCTTTCGAGTTCATTTGGACCCTTTCATTCTTGACGTAGAAGCTCATATTAGAAATGTTGACCAAACTTTGACTTTTTTGAAAATGACACTAGAACAGTATTTTGATTGCTCTGATACCTTCGTATCATGATTTCGGACTTGGATGTATGCTCGAAATTGATTTCGGATGTCCGTAGGTTGATTTGTGTTAATTTACCAAAATTTGGCAATTTGAAGTTGAAAAATTTGATTGTACGTTGACTTTTAGCTATCGAGCTCGGAATTTGAGTTTGGGACTTGGGATAGGTCCATTATAGTATTTGGAACTTGTTTACAAAATTTGGTGTTGATTGGAGTTGATTTAATAGGATTCGGACGTTTGGTTGCAATTCTAGAAATTCTTAAACTTTACGTTGAAATTCATGTGTTTTAGAGTTCAATTCGTAGTTTTACATGTTATTTTTGAGTTATGATCGCGCGAGCGAGTTCGTATGAGGTTTCTAGACTTGTGTGGATGTTTGATTTGGAGCCCAGAGGGATCGGATGAGTGTCAGACATGTTTTGAAAAGTTTTGAATTGAAATTGAATTGTTGGTGTTGTTGGTGCTCAAGTATCGCAACTGCAAGCACTAGCATTACAATTACTAAGGTGACGGTAGGTGGCTCAGATGATGTAATTGCGACTTCCCCTTCACATTTACGAAGTCTACCGAATTTTGCCTTAGTTTGCATTTGCGAACATTTGTTCTCTTTTGCGAGGTACCCAGCTTCGAAATTGCGAAGCCTTTATCGCAAATGGGAGGACGATTGAGGCTGTCAGCGTTCGCAAATGCGTGCCCTGGTCTGCAATTACGAACCCTGTGTCGCGAATGTGCCAATTACAGCGGTACAAAGGGCTGGGGATGGGATTTTTCAAAACATTCTATTATTTTTTAACCCTAGACTCGATAGGAGGCGATTTGGAGAGGGAATTTTCATCTACAAACTTTGGGTAAGTGATTCTAATCTATTTCTAATCATATTATATCTTAGATTATAACTTCAAAACCATGTGAATGTAAGTGAAAATTTGTGAAACCTTGTCATTTAAAAAAAAAAAAAAGAATTTGAGTTTTGAGAGTCGATTTAGACTCGCATTTTAAAACTAATCACATATATGAACTCATGGGGTCATGGATAGTCTGAATCTATCATTGGACCCTAGTTTTGACCGGACGGGCCCCGAGTTGATTTTTGTTGACTTTTTGGGAAAAGTGTAAGGATCATAGTTTTATCTATTGAAATTGATTTCCCTTGCATTGTCTGATGATATTTAGTCAATTTTTGTTAGATTTGAGCTGTGTGGACGCGAATGTTAGGGGAAAAGCTATTTTCGAGAGTTGAATTGGCTTAGTTGAGGTAAGTATCTTGCCTAACTTTGTGTGGGGGAACTACTCCTTAGGATTGGTATTGATTGATTCATTTGTGCAATGTGAAAGCGGTATACACAATGTGACGAGTGGGTACACGAGTTGTACGTAGTATTTGACCGGTTTAGGCTACTTAGACTCCTTTCATGCCTTAATTTAATTATCATATCATGTTCTAAATTCTCATAGTCAATCTATTTTTACTTGTATTAGTCTATCCTTACATGCCTTAAGTGATTTCGTTAACCCTTGTTCTACATCCTAATTGATAAATTGCTCTCATGCTTTAGTGGAACTTGTTGCCTCTTTTATTGTTACATGTTATCTCTTCAATGTTGATTATCATTATTTGAAATTATATTTCATGTTATCTCTTTCATTGTTGATTATCATTTTTTGAAGTTATTGTTCATTTTATCTCTTCCATTGTTGATTTCCATTATTTGAAGTCATTGTTACGCGTGATCTCTTCCATTGTGAGTTATTCTTATCTAATATCATAGTTAAACATTATCTCTCTCATTGTTGAGTTATTGGTGTTGAAGTTGTGAAAGCCATTATCACGTTGAGATAAAATTGTTTATTGTTGAGACATCTTTCTTGTTGAGCATTTTACATTCATTGTTGTTGTTGATATTCTTGTACACGTTGTGGTGAAGCTATGAGCTATTGTTGTGGAAACATTGATATTGTTGATTGTTGGCAAGTTATTATATATGGGCACTTGTGGTGCGAGTTGTTATTGTGATGTGATAGTGACGCATATACGACGGTATAATGCTTCGGGTTAATTTACATGTGGCGGTATAAGGTGCGACTTATGTGCGTGTTGCTTTTAGGGGAACTATGTAATCCACACAGCATCATAAGATGGGCTAAAGTGCATGTAGCTATTTCGGAAAAACTGTTTTCAAAACCTATTTCAAATGTAAGGCTCATGCAGGGGTATAAGGAAAGATTGTGATTGAAATTAAGAAATGTGAATACGAGGTGGTACCTCGATTGTGATTCTTGATTTATACAAGGCGGTACCTAGATTTTGATTCTTATTGTACACAAGGCGGTACCTCATTGTGAATCTTTTTGTTTATCTCATGTTGTAAAGAGTTTTGGTGGAAACATTTCTTGTTATTTTGTTCTTCCTTGTTCTATTAGTTGTTGTCCATATATGATCATTGTGGTTCTCTTTTATTGCTTCCTTTATGTTATTTCCATGCTTAAATTAAGATATTAGTTCATGTTATTATCTTGTTTCGTGTTAGTTATTTCCCCGCCTTCCATTATTATTCGTTCTTATGTTCTCATTTTGTTTATTTATATCCTAGTAGGTGTCTTGACCTGGCCTCGTCACTACTCTGCCGAGGTTAGGCTTGATACCTACTGGGTACCGTTGTGGTGTACTCATACTACGCTTCTGTGCATCTTTTTATGCAGATCCAGGTTCGTTTGCCCGTGTCGTACGCTAGAGTTGATTTAAGTAGCTGCTTTTGGAGACTTCAAGGTATACCTGCTCTACATCCGCAAGCCTCGGAATCACCTTCCCTTATTTTTACTTCGTGTTGTAGTTTCATTCAGATAGTGATGTAGTAGAAACTCTAGTATTACTATATAGAGCTTATGACTCAGCTCCACCGATCTTGGGGAGTGTATTGTTGAGATTCTGTTTTCGAAAATTTATATGAGTTTATTAAACTTCTTTTAGTATTTTGTTGACTATATCTGTCAAGTTATTATTAAATGTAAGGCTTACTTAGTCGAGAGACTAAGTGCCATTACGACATCCTACAAATGGAAATTGGGGTTGTGAGAAGTTGGTATTTGAGCTCTAGGTTCATAGGTATTATGGGTCATAAGCAGGTTTAGTAGAGTCTTGCGGATCGGTACGGAGACGCCTCTACTTATCTTCGAGAGGCTACAGAACTATTAGGAAAACTTCACTTCTTGATTCCTTATCGTGTGAATTGGTTGACTTCGAAAACTGAATCTTTGACTTTTTATTCACTCACAGATGGTGAGGACACGCACTGCTAGATCCGATGATCAGACAACCCCCTACTACAGCCGTGAGAGGCCGGGGCTGGGACCGAGGCAAAGGCCGAGGAGGGTCACGTGGTGCAGCCAGAGAAACTGGCCGAGCTGCGACAGAGGAGCCACCAGTAGCTCCGGTTTGGGGATAGACACCTGAGGCGCATGTTGCCACCCCAGCACTTCAGGAGACCCTCGCACAGTTCTTGATCATGTTGAGTACCTTAGTTCAGGCTGGGTTGATTCCACTTGCACCAGCCACATATCAGGTTGAGGGAGGAGCTCAGACTTCCGTGGCCCGTACCCCAGAGCAGCGGATCCAAGTTGATCAGGTCCCAGAGGTTATACAAGTACATCCTGTTGTTCCGGTTCAGCCCGCGGTCAGTGCTGCAAAATCTGAGGAGGAGCACCTTAGACTTGAGAAGTTCAAAAAATATTACCCTCCTACTTTTAGTGGTTTAGCTTCAGAGGATGCACATGGTTTTCTAGAGGAGTGCCACCGTATTCTTTGCACTATGGGTATTGTGGAGATGAGTGGGATTACTTTTACTACATTCCAGCTGTCTAGAGCAGTGTATCAGTGGTGGCAGGTTTACGAGGAGGGTAGCTTAGCCGATGCAGCTTCACTTACATGGAATCCGTTTTTAGAGTTGTTCTTGAGATAGTTTGTTCCCCAGACCCTTAGATATGCATGCCACGCAGGGTTTGAGCAGCTGCTCTAGGGGTACTATGACAGTGTCAGAGTAAGTGGTCAGATTCAGTGATTTGTCTAGACATGCGCATGCCTTGGTTTCTACAGTCAAAGAGTGAGTCCGCCGATTCATCGAGGGGCTCAACTACTGTATCAGATTCAATATGGCTCGAGAGTTGGAGAAAGATAGCCCATTTCAGCAGGTAGTGAAGATTGCACAGAGGTTGAAGGGTATGCGGGGCCGTAATAAAGAGGACAGGGAGGCCAAGAGGCCTCGAGGCACTGGAGGATTTAGTGGTGGCTACGCTGCAACTACAACCCATCATGGCAGAGGCTATATGAGCCATCCAGTTCACTCAACACTTCCAGCTTCTAGTGGTGATCCATTTATTCCGAGTTCTCAAGTTGCACACTTTGCTCAGTCTCCTGTACGGGGTGCCTTCAGCATTCAGTCCAGACGACCAGGCCCGAGCCAATCCCAATAGCCACACCCACCGTGAGCTTTCTTTGAGTGTGGTGATACCCATCACATGGTTAGAGACTGCCCCAGACTCATGAGTGGTGCACCTCCCCACAGTTTCAGTCAGGTCCATAAACTTCTTAGACCATGATTGCTGCCCCAGTTGTAGCTCCACCCACACGGCCAGCTAGGGGTGGGAGATGGGTGGGTAGAGGTCGCCCTACAGGGGAGTCTAGGCCAGATTCTATGCTTTTCTGGGTAGGATGGAGGTAGTTGCTTCAAACGCTTTCATATGGTTCCGGTTTACCATAGAGATGCATCGGTGTTATTTGATCTGGTATCCATGTATTCATATGTGTTATCTTACTTTGTTCCGTATTTGGATATATCCCATGATTGTTTGAGTTCTCTTATTTATGTATCCACGCATGTGGGAGATTCTATTATTGTGGACCTTGTGTATCGATCGTGTTTAGTTGTTATTGGTGGTTTGAGACCAGAGTTGATCTACTCTTGCTTAGTATGGTAAATATTGATGTTATCCTGGGCATGGACTAGTTATCGCCTTATCATGCTATTCTGGATTGTCATGCCAAGACTGTGACATTGGCTATGCCAGATTTGCCACGGTTAGAATGGAGAGGTGCATTGGATTATGTTCCTAGCAGGGTTTTATCATTTCTAAAGTCTTTGCGGATGGTTGAGAAGGGGTATGATGCTTATCTAGCCTTTGTGAGAGATGTCAGTTCTGATACTCCTACCATTGAGTCAGTTCCGGTAGTGAGAGCTTCCCAGATGTATTTCCAGCAGATCTTTCGGGCATGCCGCCCGATAGGGATATCGATTTTGGTATTGACTTGTTACCGGACACTCAGCCCATTTCTATTCCACCATATCGTATGGCCCCAACGGAGTTGAAGGAGTTAAAGGAGCAATTGCAAGAGTTGCTTGACAAGGGTTTCATTCGGCCTTGTATGTCGCCATAGGGTGATCTAGTTTTGTTTGTGAAGAAGAATGATGATTTTATGCACATGTGTATTGATTATCGGCAGTTGAACAAGGTTACATTGAAGAACACGTATCCATTGCCACGTAGTGATAACCTATTTGGTCAGCTATAGGGTGCCAGAGTGTTCTCAAAGATTGATTTGCGGCCAGGTTATCATCAACTGAAGATTCGGGATTCGGATATTCTGAAGACTACCTTTAGGACTCTGTATGGTCACTACGAGTTCCTTGTGATGTTATTTGGGCTGACCAACGCCCTAGTAGAATTCATGCACCTGATCAACAATGTATTCCAGCCATATCTTAATTCATTCGTCATTGTGTTTATTGACAAGTACTCCTGCAGCCGGGAAGATCATGAGCGACACCTGAGGATCGTGCTCCAGACCTTGAGATAGAAGAAGTTGTATGGAAAATTCTTGAAGTGTGAATTCTAGCTTGATTTGGTGGCCTTTTTGGGTCATGTGGTGTCCAATGAGGGGATTAAGGTAGATCCGAAAAAGATTGAAGTAGTGCAGATTTGGCCCAGACCGTCTTCAGCTACTGAGATCCAAAGTTTCCTTGGTTTGGCCGGGTATTATCGTTGTCTCATAGAGGGTTTCTCATCCATTGCTGCACCTATGACCAGATTAACCCAGAAAGGTACTCCTTTCAAATGGTTCGAAGAGTGTGAGGAGAGCTTTCAAAAGCTCAAGACTCCTTTGCCTACAGCCCTAGTGTTGGTATTACCGATGGACTCAGGGTCATATACTGTGTATTGTGATGCATCACGTGTTGGCCTTTGCTGGTGTTGATGTAGGATGGTAGGGTGATTGCCTACGCATCTTGGCAGTTGAAGACCCACGAGAAGAATTATCCGATCCATGACTTGGAGTTGGCATCCATTGTTCATGCATTCAAAGATTTGGTAGTACTATTTGTACTGTGTCCCTTGTGAGGTCTTTACCGGCCACCGGAGTCTACACCATCTGTACAAACAGAAAGATCTTAACTTGCGGAAGCGGAGGTGGTTAGAGTTGCTTAAGGACTATGATATCATCATTCTATATCATCTCAGGAAGGCCAATGTGGTGGCCGATGCCTTGAGTCGAAAGGCGGAGAGTTTGGGCAATTTAGCATATCTATCAGCAGCAGAGAGGCCACTAGCCCTAGATGTTTAGGCCTTAGCCAACCAGTTTGGTAGATTGGATGTTTCGGAGCGCAGTCGAGTTCTTGCTTGCGTGGTTTCTCGGTCTTCTCTATATGACTGCATCATAGAGCGTCAATATTACGACCCCCATTTGCTTGTCCTCGAGGACATGGTTCAGTATAGCAATGCCAAGGAGGTTTCTATCGGAGATGAAGGTGTGTTGTGAATGTAGGGCCGGTTATGTGTTGCCCATATGGATGGGTTACGTGAGTTGATTCTTCAGAAGGCCCATAGTTTGCGGTGCTCCATTCATCCGGGTGCCGCTATGATGTATCAAGATTTGAGGGAACATTATTGGTGGAGGAGAATGAAGAAAGACATAGTGGAGTATGTAGCTCGGTGCCTAAATTGTAAGCAGGTAAAGCATGAGCATCAGAGGCCGAGCGGTTTGCTTCAGAGACTTGAGATTCCCTAGTGGAAATGGGAGTGTGTTACCATGGACTTCGTTGTAGGACTCCTACGGACTCAGAAGAAATTTGACGCGGTATGAGTAATTGTGGACAAGTTGATCAAGTCAGATCGTTTTATTCCGGCAGTGACTACCTATTCTTTAGAGCAGCTGGCTCAGGTTTATATCTGCGATATTGTCCGACCTCATAGCGTACCAGTCACATCATGTTTCTGGAGAGCTATACAGCGTGATCGAGGAACACAACTTGAGTCGAGTACAACATTTCACCCACAGACGGACAGACAGTCCGAGTGCACCATTCAAATATTGGAGGATATGATTTGTGCCTGTGTTTTGGATTTCGGGGGTGCTTGGGATCAATTTGTGCCGCTTGCAGAGTTTGCCTACAACAACAGCTACCAATCGAGTATTCAAATGGCTCCTTGTGAGTCCTTATATGGGAGACGGTGTCGTTCTCCAGTTGGTTGGTTTGAGCCGGGAGGGGCTAAGTTATTGGGCACAGATTTGGTTCGAGATGCCTTGGAGAAGGTCAAGTTAATCCAGGATCGGCTTTGTACAGCCCAATCTAGACTGAAGAGTTATGCGGATCAGAAGGTTCGTGATGTTGCATTCATGGTTGGATAGCGAGTCTTGCTCCAGGTTTCACCCATGAAGGGTGTGATGAGGTTCGGGAAGAAGGGCAAGTTAAGCCCTAGGTACATCAGACCTTTTGAGATCCTTGAGAGGGTTGGTTAGGTATCATACAAGCTTGTATTGCCACCTAGTTTATCTACGGTTCATCCGGTGTTCCATGTCTCTGTGCTCCGGAAGTATCACGGTGATCCATCTCATGTTTTAGACTTTAGCACAGTCCAATTGGACAAGGATTTGACTTATATTGAGGAGCCTGTGGCTATCTTGGACAGACAGGTCCGGAAGTTGAGATCAAAGAATATTGCTTCAGTGAAGTATCAATGGAGGGGTCATCCGGTTGAGGAGGCGACCTTGGAGACCGACCATGACATTCACAGTCGTTATCCTCATCTATTCACCACTTCAGGTATGTTCTTATGCACGTTCGAAGACGAACGACTGTTTCAAAGGGGGGAGATTGTAACGACCCGATCAGTCGTTTTGTGTAATTGCACCATGTTACCCCTTTTTATGCTTCACATATGTGTGTTTATGATTTTATGACTTGCGGGGTTGGTTAGTTTCATTCCGGGAAGCTTTCAGGTTGATTTGGACCCTTTGATCCTTAGCTTAGAAGCCTATATTAGAAATGTTGACCAAACTTTAACTTTTTGTGAAAACGACCCCGAAATAGTGTTGTGATGGCTCTGATAGCTTCGTATCATGATTTCGTACTTGGGCATATGCTCGTAATTAATTTTGGAAGTCCGTAGGTTGATTTGTGTTGATTTGCCAAAATTTGGCAATTTGAAGTTGAAAAGTTTGACCGTAGGTTGATTTTAAACTATCGAGCTCGGAAGTTAATTTTGGGACTTGGGATAGGTCCGTTATGGTATTTGAAACTTGTCTGCAAAAATTGGTATCATTTGGAGTTGATTTGATAGGATTCAGACTTTTGGTTGTAATTCTAGAAATTCTTGAACTTTACATTGAAATTCATGCGTTTAGTAGTTTTAGATGTTATTTTTGTGTTATGATCGCGCGAGCGAGTTCGTTTGAGGTTTTTAGACTTGTGTGGATGTTTGGTTTGGATCCCCGAGGGCTCAGATGAGTGTCGAACATGTTTTGGAATGTTTTGAATTGAAATTGAACTGTTGGTGATGTTGGTGTTGTTGGTGCTCAGGTATCGCAATTGCAAGCACCAACATCGCAATTGCGAAGGTGACAGTGGGGGGCTCAGATGTCGCAATTGCGACTTCGCCTTCGTATTTGCGAAGTCTGCCGGATTTTGCCTTAGTTCGCATTTGTGAACATTTGTTCGCTTTTGCGAGGTTCCCCGCTTCGCAACTGCGAAGCCTCTTATTGCAAATGCGATGATGATTGAGGCTATCAAGGTTCGCAAATGCGAGCCCAGGTCCGCAATTATGAGGTTTCGTAAATGCAAACCCTGTGTCGCAAATGCGACGACTGCAGCTGGTACAGTGGGTTGGGAGAGGGAATTTTTCAAAACATTCTCTCATTTTTGAACCCTAAACTCGGTAGGAGGCGATTTGGAGAGGGGATTTTCATAACAGACTTTGGGTAAGTGATTCTAATCTATTTCTAATCATAGTCCATCAATATATCTTAGATTTTAACATCAAAATCATATGAATCAAAGTGAAAAATTGTGAAACCTTGTCAAGTTTTTGAAAAATAAGAAATTAAGTTTTGAGAGTCGATTTGGACTTAGATTTTGAAACTAATCACATATATGAACTCGTAGGGTCATGGGTAGTCAGAATCTACCATTGGACCCCGATTTTGACCGGGCGAGCCCCGGATTGATTTTTGTTGACTTTTTGAAGAAAGTTTAAAGATCATAGCTTTATCTATTGAAATTTATTTCCCTTGCATTGTTTGATGATATTAAATCGATTTTAGTTAAATTTGAGCTTTATGGAGGCAATTTTAGGGGAAAAGCTATTTTTGAGAGTTGAATTAGCCTAGTTGAGGTAAGTATCTTACCTAACTTTATGTGGGGGAACTACCCCTTAGGATAGGTATTGATTGATTCATTTGTGTTATGTGAAAGCCGTGTACACAAGGTGACGAGTGGGTATACAGCTTGTACGTGGTATTTGACAGGTTTATGCTACTTAGACTCTTTTTATGCCTTAATTTAATTGTCATATCATGCTCTAAATTATCATAGTCAATTTATTTTTACTTGTGTTAGCTATTTCGGAAAAAATATTTTCAGAACCTATTTCAAATGTAAGGCTCACGCGGCGGTATAAGGAAAGTTTGTGATTGAAATTGAGAAATGTGAATACAAGGCGGTACCTCGGTTGTGATTCTTGATTTATACAAGGAGTTACCTTGATTGTGATTCTTATTGTACATGAGGCGGTACCTCGTTGTGATTCTTGTTATTTATCTCATGTTGTAAAGAGTTTTGGTGGGAACATTTCTTGTTGTTTTGTTCTTCCTTGTTCTATTAGTCATTGTCCGTATATGATCATTGTGGTTCTCTTTTATTGCTTCCTTTATGTTATTTCCATGCTTAAATTCCGGTATTAGTTCATGTTATTATCTTGTTTCGTATCAGTTATTTCCCTGCCTTCCATTATTATTCATTTTTATGTTCTCATTTTTTTTTATTGATATCCTAGTAGGTGTCTTGACCTGGCCTTGTCACTACTATGCCGAGGTTAGGCTTGATACTTACTGGGTACCGTTGTGGTGTACTCATACTATGCTTCTACACATCTTTTTGTGGAGATCCAGGTATGTCTGCATGTGCCGGACACTAGAGTTGATTTGAGTAGCTGCTTTTGGAGACTTCAAGGTATACTTGCTCTACGTCTGCAGGCCTCGGAGTCACCTTCCCTTATTTTAACTTCTTGTTGTAGTTTCATTCAGACAGTGATGTAGTAGAAACTCTAGTATTACTCCGTAGAGCTTATGACTCAGTTCCACCGGTCTTGGGGAGTGTACTGTTGAGATTCTGTTTTCAGATATTTATATGAGTTTATCAGACTTCTTTTAGTATTTTGTTGATTATATTTGTCAAGTTATTATTAACTGTTAGGCTTACCTAGTCATAGAGACTAAGTGCCATCACGACATCCTACTGAGGAAAATTGGGTCGTGACAATGCATTGTCAGATATGAGGTATTAGATTGTATTCTTTGTCATCCATTGTTAGTCTAGAACTTTCCTCATATGTGAGTTGAAGCGAAACAATTAAGTATTGTGAGTCAAGGATATTATAGGCCTATCTTTCACCATTGAGCTATCATTGCCTACTAGTTATAAAGATATCCTTAGTTGGCCTACTTGAGCCTGTAAGCCTTTTCTTTGGCACCTACATTACAAGTTCAATACCCCTTTGTTCTAAATCAAGACTTGTTGAAACCTTTACCTCCGAAAGTACTTAAGTCACTAGAGAAGTAATGAAGGGGATATATTGGGGTAACCTTTGAGTGAAACCAAAAAAGACCAAAAGGTGTACTTGTTTTACAAAAAAGAACACTAGCAGAAGATACAAAAATATGGAGTTAAAAAAAAGGAAAGAATTGAAAAAACACAAGAATAGAAAGATATACCTCCTACTCATCTTGATCCAGCTAGTGAGATACCAAAGTGTGTATGTACTTAAAGAAAGGGGCCTACTGGGGTCATGGATTCTTGGCAAACAAGTAATTTTGTTGTGAAGAGTATGTGCGTGAAAGTGAATTATAATATATTAAAAGTTCTTAGAAGGGTCAGTTACTATTATCTATACATATCTATCTGTCCCTTAACCTACATTAAAATCCTTAAAGACCTAGTTGATCCTAGACTTTACGAGCTTAGATTAGTCGAGTCTTACACTACAGGTAAGCCTATGGTACATCCTTGGGTGGTATGTGAATTTCTTTGTG
This sequence comes from Nicotiana tabacum, assembly GCF_000715075.1. Lineage (NCBI taxonomy): Eukaryota > Viridiplantae > Streptophyta > Magnoliopsida > Solanales > Solanaceae > Nicotiana > Nicotiana tabacum. The sequence goes on from NC_134098.1 coordinate 30,825,411, forward strand.
GGAATGAGTGAATGCTTTCAATATAGTAGTCCTTAAATATATTTGATTGCATATTAGAGTGTGTAGGCTAGTCTCTTTCTTTGTTTGTTAGCGAGGGCACATGATTTGCGATAGACTGGTAAAGCCCTAGGTTCTTGAGTTGGCATAAAAAGTGAATCATAGAATGGAATGTATTGAATCAATGTTTGAGGCTAGGATGTTAGCAGAAGTCACTTGAATATTTTAAATAGTCTTGGCATGAACAAAACCCTGAGAAAAAGTGCCAATAGTGCATATGGCGGGTTCTATGTGTTGATACAAGACCTTGTCATTATTGTGATGCTTGAGTGATGTTTTGGAAGTGTTCCATGCCATTGTGCTTAATTTTAAAGTTGCTCGAGGACAAGCAAAAGTTTAAGTATAGGATACTGATAACTGACAAAAAGTACATATTCTTGGGTGTCTTTATGTCCGATGTGTTGTGTTATTTGATAAATATTGCATGGTTAATTGGATGAATTTATATTCATTACATGTTTCTTATGTGTAGGTACAAGTCTAAAGGAAAGTTGACTAAACATGGATGAACTAAAGCGAAACTAGAAGTGAATGAACATAAAAGATGATTGTAGGCAGCTCGTCTGAAGCTCGTGCATCGCGGGCGAGGTGAACAAGCTAGGAGAGCCAACCTTCATCGAAAACAATGAACCGGAGAGCATAGTACGAGACAACGTGTGACCAAAATAATAATAAGAAGTACTTGGGAGCTAGTTTAAGGGCCACTCAAAATGCGGACCCCAGACGCGACCCTAGCGACTCCTGTCCGAGATTGGATTAGTTTGGATGACTTTCTACCCAACCTAGGTCATATAAATACCCCCATGAAACATCTTTTGAAGGGAATTATACATCTTTGGGGGCAAGGAACTTACAAGAAGGGGAAGAACACGGATTTGGCAACGAGTTTACATTTTCTTCTATTTTTTCTTATTCGTTTATTAGATTTTACTATTTTTATAAACACCGTATTATGAGTGGCTAAGTACTAATTGTAAGGTTGTGTTGACATGATTATTGGCGTTTGTTGATTACTACTTTGTTAATACGAATTAGCATCATTCGTTGTTTTTTTAATTTTAGTTTATATTATGAACTGTGTAGCCACTAATTGACCTACTATTTATGTTATGCTTGGGAAACATGTGTTTACATTAGGGTAGAATTAAGAGGGCTTATTTTTTAACCCTTGTCTCTGAAAAATATTTTACGGTTAGGATAGGAATATACCTAATGGCATTGCTCAGTTGAATGCATATTATATTCATTCATGATAGATTTAATACCATAGGAATATATGATTGATATATTGTGAATAGGCGGAAAGTATTGCGGGTTAATGCTAGTCATACAAACGATCTGTTCAACTAGCAATCATAGATAATTCGAACTAATTGATTTAATCACAAAATCAATTGAATAAACAAAATGGTCACAACCCTAGAATCTTTATCTCAATTGGTTAAGACAAAAGCTTCATCTTAATTTTTAACTTATTTACAACTTCCTTTGCAAAATTTTAAGCATTTACAAATTTCTTTATATGCTTCGCTTATGAGTCCCGAACCAAAGTAACATAAAATTGAACTTGAAGAACCAAATAAACATGAAAAAAATATAGAATCAAATGTAACGATCTGATAGGTCGTTTTGAGTACTAGCTTCCCTTTTTGTGTTTTGAGACCTTCTATAACTTTATTTGATCATCTATGACTTGCGTGAGTAGTCCATGTTGATTTCCGGAAAGTCTAAATGTGAATTTTAAAAAAAATATGATTTTTGACTTTGATAGTGGCTAGAGTTGACCACGGTCAATATTTTTGATAAATGACATCAGATCGGTGTTTGACGATTCCGGTAGATTCGTATGATTATTTGAACTTGTATGCATTATTTGGTTGGAGTCTCGGGTGACCCGAGGTTGTTTCGGTGCTTTATGTAAAAAGTTGAAAAATTTGAGTTTGAACTTTGAATATCTTGAGTTTTGGTGAACGATTCTTGATTTTTGATGTTATTTTGATGATTTGATCTTGCAAGAGAGTTTGTATGATGTTAGTATACTTGTGTGAATGTTCAGATTGGAACCCGAGGGTCTCGAGTGAGTTTCGGATAGGTCGCGGACTGTTATGCGTAGCTGTGAGGTTCTGTTGGCAAATGTGAGCCTCGCATTTGTGAGATAAGGCTCGCATTTGCAATTTCTTTGCAATTGCAACACTGGGAGTTGAGGAGAAGCTTCGTATTTGCGAAGCTCAGTCCACATTTGTGATGGGCTGGTTCTTCGCAAATGCAAAGGTTTAGTCACATTTGCGACTTCTGTGAGGCTCAAGCAGTGATCGCATTTGTGATCATTGCAATTTCGAACAATTACAATACCTGAGGCAGGGCGAAAGATTAGAATTTTGGGACTTAGCTCATTTTACACTATTTTTTAGACCTAGATTCCATAAAGGCAATTTTGAAAAACAATTTATTCCCAACTTCATAGGTTAGTAACTTTAGCTTATTTTCATTCAATTTCCATTATTTTTTCATGAATTTACTTATCAGAACTAAGATTCGTAGAGTAGAAATTGGAGGTTTTGGGTAGAAACTACGGATTTTATAAAATTGAGATTTGGACCTCAAATTGAGGTCGGATCTCGAAATAAATCATATATTTGGACTCGGGGATGAATGTATAATCAAGATTTGGTCTAATATTGGATTTCGGTCATGTGGGCTCGGGTTGACTTTTTATTGATTTTTTACAATTATGTTACAGATCGACCCCTTTTCGTTCGAGGGTAGTTTCTAAAGCTTGTTTTTGACTTTATTGAACGATAATTGGCTAGATTCGGGTAGTTTGGAGGCTTGTTCTAAAGGGAAAGTCGTGTTGTATTATTGATCTTGTTCCAGAAGGAGGTAACTATCGTGTTTAATTTTGAGTTGAGGGAACTAGGACATGATTAGTCTATTTGCTACGTGATCTATGTATGGGGATGGAGAATATGCAAGGGGACGAGTGTAAACATATTGTCATGGGTTTAAGCATGCGGGGTATATTATTTTATTTTACATTTTTAAATATACCATGACTTTACTTAATTTATGTTATTACTTATTAGGTTCTCACACTTGATACGTGTTTCACTTGATATATGTGTCCTTACTTGTTACATGTCTTTAATTGTTGCATGTTCTAGTTTACGTCATACTTTTAGTTATTGTACGCCTTTAAATGTTTGTGTTCTTACATGTTATTAGATAGCTGATTTTACCTGACTTATGCCTTTACTTGCCCTATTGCCTTTACTTGTTTCTTGTTTCACTCTACTACGTTATACCAGATAGCCTTGGAGAATTATGCATTTTAGTTCCCTTCTTATGTTATATTGTGAGATTCGTCGTATATATATATATATATATATATATATATATATATATATATATATATATCAGATCAATGATGCGTGCTGCAATAATATTATTATATATATTGGATCGGATTGCACGCCGCAACAGTAGTATTATATATATGGGATCGGGTTGCACGCCACGACAGTATTATATATATATATATATATATATATATATATATATATACACTATACTATACTCTCCGTAGGATATCGTGATGGCAACTAGTCTCTAAGATTAGGTAAGCCTAACACTTACTGAATTAAATGACAGAATTTAACCCAAACAATTATTGAACATAAACCATAATCTTCTATAATAAGCCAACAACCTTGAGTACAATGCAACATCCAAAACCGGTAGTACAAGTCATAAGCTCTACCGAGTTCACTAGGAAATTTCTAAGTACAACTATTCCAGAATAGAAATAGACCGTACAAAGTAAAATATTAGAAGGTAACTCCGAGGCCTGCGAACGCGACGGCAGGTATATCTTGAGTCTCCACAGCAATGTCCGATTAACTAGCTAATGAACCACAAACTCCAAAATACCTGGATCTGCATAAAAGTGTGCATGAAGTGTAGCATGAGTACACTACAACGGTACTAGTAAGTATCAAGACTAACCTCGGTGGAGTAGTTACGAGTAACAGTCAAGACACTTACTAGACATAATAATATGTACGATATACATGTGCAACTAACAAGGAACAATACCAATATAAAGCTAAGCATGGTAACAGCAATAATACTTGCAACAGAAAACTAGAAGCAATAATCATCAACAAGGAACAAACTGGTAATAACACTGTAGGGTACGCTGAATACAGTTTAAGCCCGGTGGAACCAAGTAAGGAAAAATAAGTAACAACTCAATAAGAACAACCGCTTTCACACAAGATCTATTCAAGAATTTCCTCGAGGTACCACACCGCATAATTTCAATTCACGGGTCCCAATTCACGAACTCTAAGCACTTGGCATCTTGTGCCTACATTACAGTTCACAATCGCACAGACAATTCACGTGCTAATACCATTAATACCTCATATTTGCACGGACAACTCACGTGCTAAGGGAGTGACAATATCTCATATCCGCACGTACAACTCATGTGCCAACAATAACAATGACTCGTAATCGCACGGATAGCTCACGTGCCAACAATAACAATAACTCATAACCGCACGAACGACTCACATGCCAATAGTACAACTCTCATACAGAAGGCAAGTAAACGAGAATACATGTAAATGGTCAATAAACATCAAGAATCATCTTCTAAATGGATATGAGCGATTAATTACGTGTATGCTTGTGCAAGTGTTCTATCACAACTAAAGTCAATAAGTAAGAGCATAGACAACGAATGGTACATAGGGAACAACACAAAAAATGTAAAATGTATGACTCACACAAGGTAGGCACACCACTACAAAAATATCATCAATAATAATGCCCCTAGGACATCACAAATCATACCCGACATAGCCCACCTTGTCTCGCCACGTGCGCAACAATAAAGTAAATGCCCGCCTTGTATCGCCACACATGCATAATAATATTCTCACATTGTCTCGCCACATGTGCAAACCCACATATACAGCCTGTCTTGTCATGCCACATGTGCAAATATTAATAATAAATAATAGTACGGACAACTCACGTACGAACACCTCGACAAAATTCTCTCAACAATACCATGTGTGCTAAAACATAACAAAACAAAAAAATGACTTTCACAACATGTGCCCATATGCCACAATATTTCCACAAAACAGTTTCCACAACATTTCCTCAAAACAATTTCAATACCACAACCACACATAGCCCTCAGCTCAACAACACTGAGTGCAACAACAATACGAGAGTGCGGCAAGTAAATCAACAAAAAAACACAAATGAACAAAAGAATGGTCTCACAATGAAAGACATGACAAGTAATAATGATTTTAGCGAGAATAACTCAACAATGAGAGAGATGGTGTGTAATAATAATTCCAAATAAGAATGATCCAACGATGAGGGAGATAACATGTAACAATGATTACAAATAAGTACAACTGAACGATAAGAGAAATAACATGTAACAATGACTTCAAATAAGTACAATCCAACGGTAAGAGAAATAACATGTTACAATGATTCTAAATAAGTGCAAGTCAACAATGAAAGAGATAACAATAACTTCAATTAAGGATAATCCACTACGAAAAAGACACATGGCAATAAAAGAGGTGACAAATTCAATTAAGGCATATAAGAGTATATTTGGCAACAAGGATAGAACATGAATCAATCAACTTCAAGTAAAACACGTAAGGGTTAATTTACCAATGGAGGATTTAACATGATAAGACAACTTCATTTTAATGTACTTAAGAATCTAATAGTCTAAATGGTCAAATTTCCACATATAAGTCGTGCACACTTCGTCACCTCGTGTACAGGTATTTCACTTAGTTCGGATAGTGCAAACAAACCAATCTCTACGAGGTAGTTCCCCCACACAACGTTAGGCAAGATACTTACATCAAAAGCCCTTAATCAACACTCTAAGATAGATTTTCCTTTACAATTCACCTCCACTCGGCTCAAATCTAAACCAAAATCGACTTAATAACATCAAATAATACAAGAGAAATCAATTCCAATAAATAATGCTATGATCTTTACACAATTTCTCAAAAGTCAATATAAGTCAACCCGGGACTCGCCCGGTCAAAACCCGGTTCCAATGGTAGATTCCGGCTATCCATGACCCCACGAGTTCATATATATGATTAGTTTCAAAATACGAGTCCAGATCGACTCTCAAAACTCAAATTCTTATTTTTCAAAAACTTGACAAGGTTTCACAAATTTTCACTTTTATTCACATGATTTTGATGTTAAAATCTAATATATATCGATGGAATATGATTAGAAATAGATTAGAATCACTTACCCAAAGTTTGTAGATAAAAGTCCCTCTTCTAAATCGCCTCCTACCGAGTCTAGGATTCCAAAATATGAAAATGAGATAAAAAAATCTGTCCCTCAGCTTTTTGTCCAGTCGCAGGTGTCGCAATTGCGACCTAGGGTTCGAAAGTGCAAACCCCGCAAATGCGAAGAAACCATCACAAATGCAAAGCCCCACACACCCATGTTAAAGTCGCAAATGTGATACTTTGTTCGCAATTGCGAACCAGAGACACATTGCAAAAGCGATCAGGAAGATCCCAAATGCGAATCAAGCTTACCCAACACCCCAATCGCAAATGCGAACTCTAGGTTCGCAAATGCGAGCCTAGCATACTCAAGCTAAATATCGTAATTGCGACTCGTTTCTCGAATTGCAAGACCTGAAGCTTCTGCACAAAAACCAGCAGAGCTTAAACTCTAACAAAACACTGTGTAACACGTCCGAAACTCACCCAAGCCCTCGAGGCTCCAAACCAAACATCAACACAAGTCTGAAAACATAACACAAACTCGCTCGTGTGATAAATTATTCAAAATAATATCTGAAACCACGAATCGGACCTCAAAACACATTAATTCAATATGAAACTCAAGAACTAAAAAAATCACAACCGCATGTTCGATTCCTATAAAATAAACTCGGAATATTGCCAAACTTTGCGGATAAGTTCCACGTGATAAAACGGACTTGTTCCAAGTCCCGAAATAGAAACACGATATATATGAAGTCAACCTACGGTCAAACTTATCAAAATTCTAAACCTTTAAATTGCCAACTTTCGGCAAAACAACACAAATCAACCTACGGACTTCCGAAATCGATTCTGAGCATACGCCCAAGTCCAAAATCACGATACGAACCTATCAGGAGCCATCTAAATACTATCCCGGGGTCGTTTGCACAAAAGTTAAAACCTCGATCAATATTTTCAATTTAAGGTTCTTAAGTGAGAATCACTCATCCAAATTCATTTTGAATCATCCGAAAATCAAATCCGAGAATGCACGCAAGTCATAATTCACAATATGAATTCATTCAAGATCTCGAACTACCAAATGGAACCTTAAAACTCAAAACGATCAGTCGGTTTGTTACATTCTCCCCCTCTTAAACAAACGTTCGTTCTCAAACATGTCAAGAGTCTTTCCCAAGCAATCAAATCACTGTATAAACTCATGATGCACAAACACACAGGTGGTCCTACGTCACCCCAATCCATATAAGCCCGACAACATCATCCCAATCGGATATTATTCCTTCTACTCATGCCAAAAATCCTTACAATCAAATTTCAATAGCTACCAAGGGCCCTATGATCACACAAACACACCATAAAATCCTTAACTAGCTATAACATCTCATGCGTACACCCACAAAGATAACCACATGAAATGACACATCATCCATATATCCATAGTAATAACTCTGACCGCAATAGCGGCCCATTACCAAGCCCGGTACCGGCAAACATACTCATGTCGACTAGAACCTTGTTCCAAACCTTCACACTGCTGAAGATAATACAAGAACATGCTAAACTCATAAATGCTCATCTGATCAACAAGCCACCTCAAGCGCTACCTGGCCACATACATCGCAACCCAACCCCAACCAGCACAGCTCGAATATGACTGAATATGAAAAGAAAAACACGTGAGAGACCCGTCAAACAAGCCAATCAGGCACAACTCCCCACCGATACCATACTACGGATCCAATATTCAAGGAAGAAGCAAGATACACGCTACTACCACAATTAAATCTTACCTTAATATGACCTCTCTGCGTCACAAAGCCCGACACTAACACAACTATTCACAAAGAACATCGGGTCCCAATCCTCCAATTGGAAATCACGAGTAAGGTAAACATCTCAGCAACTAAACCATCCTACTAACTCAACCTCGTGGAACCCGAACCATATCACGTAACAACTTCCCTTAGCCTCCCTGGCCTCTCTCTTCTGACCGCGCATGCCCTCTAATTTGTGAGCGATCTCTACCACCTGCTTAAATGGAACATCCGTCTCCAACTCCTGAGCCATGTTGAATCGGATACCGTAACTGAGCCCCTCAATGAACCTCCGGACTCGCTCTCTAACTGTAGAAACCAAAGCGGGTACATGTCTAGAAAAATCACTGAATCTAACGGCATACTATGACACTAACATAGTACCCTGGCGCAACTTCTCAAACTCTGCGCGCCATGCATCTGGGGAACAAACTCTCTCAAGAACATCTCTAAATACTGAGTCCATGAAAGTGAAGCTGCATCGGCTGGGCTACCCTTCTCGTAAACCTGCCACTACTGATACGTTGCTCTTAACGGTTGGAATATAGTAAAAGTAACCCCACTCGCCTCCACAATACCCATTTTGCGAAGAGTGCAGTGGCACTCCTCTAGAAAATCATGTGCATCCTCTTAAGCCAAACCACTAAAAGTAGGAGGGTGATACTTCTTGAACCTCGCAAGTTGAATCTGCTCATCTTCAGATGTTGCTGCCCTAACTGCAGGCTGTACCGGAACAATAGGTTGTGTTGACATGACACTAGGAACCTGACCAACATGGACTCACTGCTCTAAAGTACGGGCGCCGGGAGTCTGATCTCCTACCCCAATTTATGAAGTAGCTGGTACAACCAGAATCAATCCCGCATGAGCAAATATATCAAACATGCTCAGGAACTCTGCTAAAGTTTCCTAAAGTCTCGGGGTAGCAACAGGAACCTCTGCCGCCTGTCCCCGAATCGGAGCTACTGGTGGCTCCTCAGTTGATGCTCTGGCAGGTGTTAAGGCTATAGCTACAACTCGTGTTTTCACCATCTGTGAGAGAATGGAATGACAAAAGCTCAAGCTCCGAAATGAATAAACTCGCACGATAGGAATGAAAGAAGTGAAGTTTTCCTAATAGTTTTGTATCCTCTTGAAGATAAGTACAGACGTCTCTATACCGATCCGTAAGACTCTACTAAACTCGCTTATGACTCGTGGCACCTATGAACCTAGAGCTCTAATACCAACTTGTCGCGAACCCAATTTCCCTATGTAGGATGTCGTGATCGCACTTAGTTTCTAAGACTAGGTAAGCCTAACACTTACTGAATTAAATGACAGAATATAACCCAAACAACTATTTAACATAAACCATAATCTTCTATAATAAGCCAACAACCTTGAGTACAATACAATATCACAAAACTGGTAGTACAAGTCATAAGCTCTACCGAGTTCACTAAGAAATTTCTAAGTATAACTGTTCCGGAATAGAAATAGACTGTACAAAGTAAAATATCAGAAGGTGACTCTGAGGCCTGCGAATGCGACGACAGGTATACCTTGAGTCTCCACAACAATGTCCGATCAATTAGCTAATGATCCACAAAATCTGAAGTACCTAGATCTGCAGATAAATGTACAGAAAGTGTGGCATGAGTACACCACAGCGGTACCTAGTAAGTATCAAGACTAACCTCAGTGGAGTAGTGACGAGGAACAGTCAAGACACCTACTAGACATAACAACCTGTGCGAATATAAATGTAAAACTAGCAAGGAACAATACCGATATAATGATAAGCATGGTAAACGACAATAATACTTGCAACGGAAAACTAGAAGCAATGATCATCAACAAGGAACAAACTGGTAATAACACCGTAGGGTAAACTGAATACAGTTTAAGTCCGGTGGAACCAAGTAAGGGAAAGCAAGTAACAACTTAATAAGAACAACCGCTTTCACACAAGATCTATTCAAGAGTATCCCTGAGGTACCACACCTTTCAATTAACGGGTTCCAATTCACGAACTCTAATCACTTAGCATCTTGTGCCCACATTACCATTCACAATCGCACGGACAACGCATGTGCTAATACCATTAATACCTCATATCTACACGGACAACTCCGTGTTAAGGGAATAACAATATCTCATATCCGCACGGATAACTCATATGCCAATAATAACAATGACCCATAATTGCACAGACAACTCACGTGCGAACAATAAATATAACTCATGACAACACGAACGACTCACGTGCCAATAGTACAACTCTCACATAGAAGGCAAGTAAACGAGAATACATGTAAATGGTCAATAAACGTCAGGATCCATCTTCTTAAATTGATATGAGTGATTAATTATGTGTATGCTTCTGCAAGTGTTCTATCACAACTCAAGTCAACAAGTAAGAGCAGAGACAACGAATGGTACATAGGAAACAACACAACGAAACGTACAATGCATAACTCACACAAGTTAGGCACACCACTACACAAATATTTTCAATAACAATGCCCCCAGGCCGTCACAAGTCATCACAAATCATCCCTGACATAGCCCTCTTGTCTCTCCACGTGCGCAACAATAAAGTAAATGCCTGCCTTGTCTCACCGCACGTGCATAATTATATTCCCATCTTGTCTCTCCACCTACACAAACCCACATATATATAGCCCGCCTTGTCACGCCGCATGTGCAAATATCGATAATAACAATAGCATGGACAACTCACGTGCACATACCCCGATAATCCTTTCAAAAATATCACGTATGCCAAAACATAACAACACAATATAACAACTCGAACCACATGCGCCCGTATGCCACATGGTTTCCTAAAAACAATTCCAATAACACAGCTGCACATAGCCCTCTGCTCAACCACGTTGAGTGCAACAACAACAACAACAACAACAATAACAAGAGAGTACAGATAGTGAAAACACTCGTCACCTTGTGTACGCGTCGTCAAATTTCCACATATAAATTGTGCACACACTCGTCATCTCGTGTAAACTTCTTTCACTTAGTTCAAATAGTGCAAACAAACCAATCCCTACGGGGTAGTACCCCATGTTAACGTTAGGCAAGATACTTACCTTAAAAGCCCTCAATCAACACTCTAAAATAGTATTTTCTTTACAATTCACCTCTGCTCGGCTGAAATCTAACCAAAATCGACTTAATAATATCAAATAATGCAAGAGAAATCAATTCCAATAAATAAAGCTATGATCTTTATATAATTTCTCAAAAGTCAACAAAAATCAACTCGGGATCCTCCGGTCAAAATCCGGGTCAAATGTTAGATTCCGACTACCCATGACCCCACGAGTTCATATATGTGATTAGTTTAAAAATCCGAGTTCAAATCGACTCTCAAAACGAAAATTCTAATTTTTCAAAAACTTGACAAAGTTTCACAAATTTTCACTTTGATTCACATGCTTTTGATGTTAAAATCTAATATATATTGATGGAATATGATTAGAAATAGATTAGAATCATTTACCCAAAGTTTGTAGATGAAAATCCTTCTTCAAAATCACCTCCTACCTAGTCTAGGATTCCAAAATATGAAATGAGACCAAAAATTCCGTCATTCAGCTTTTTGTCCAATCGCAGGTGTCCCAATTGCGACCTGGGGTTCGCAAATGCGAACCCCGCAAATGCGAAGCCCCTCACACCCATGTTAAAGTCGCAAATGCGACATTTTGTTTGCATTTGTAAACCAGAGACACATCGCAAAAGCGATCACAAAGATCCCAAAGGCGAATAAGGCTTACCCAGCACCAGCCCCAGCCCACATCCCTATCGCAAATGCAAACTCTGGATTCGCAAATGCAAGCTTGGCAGACTCAAGCTTAACATCGCAATTGCGACTCGTTTCTCAAAATTGCGAGACCTAAAGCTTCTACACAAAAACCAGCAGTGCTTAAACTCTAACAAAACAACCGCAATGCGTCCAAAACTCACCCGAGCCCTCGGGGCTCCAAACCAAACAACAACATAAGTCTAAAAACATAACACAAACTCGCTCGTGCGATAAATCATCAAAACAACATCTGAAACCACGAACTAGACCTCAAAACACATGAATCCAACATGAAACTCAAGAACTTCTAAAAACCACAATTGTGTCTCCAATTCCTATCAAATAAACTCGGAAAGACGCCAAACTTTATGGATAAGTTCCACATGATAAAACGGACTTGTTCCAAGTCCCGAAACAGAAATCCAAATACGATAGCTATGAAGTCAACCTACGGTCAAACTTATCAAAATTCTAAACCTTTAAATAGCCAACTTTCGGCAAAAGAAAACAAATCAATCTACAAACTTCCGAAATCGATTCCGAGCATACGCCCAAGTCGAAAATCACAATATGAACCTATCGCAGCCATCAACATACTATTCTGGGGTCATTTTCACAAAAGTCAAAACCTCAATCAACATTTTCAACTTGAGCTTCTAAAATGAGAACCACTCATCCAAATTCATTTTGGATTATCCGAAAATCAAATCCGAGCACGAACGCAAGCCATAATTCATAATATTAAGTCATTCAAAACCTCAAACTACCGAACAGAACCTTAAAACTCAAAACGACCAGTCGGGTTGTTATATTCTCCCGCTCTTAAACAAACGTTCGTTCTCAAACATGTCAAGAGTCTTTCCCAAGCCATCAAATCACTGTATAAACTCACCATACACAAACATACGGATGGTCATACATCACCCCAATCCACATAAGCCCGATAACATCATCCCAACCAGATATTATTCATTCTACTTATGCCGAAAAGCCTTACAATCAAATTTCAACATATACCAAGGGCCCTATTATCACACAAACACAATGTAAAATCCTCAACTAGCCACAATAGCTCATGCTTACAACTACAAAGTATAACCATACGACATGACACATCATCCATATATTCATAGTAACTACTCTTACCGTAATAGCAACTCATTACCAAGCCTGGTACTGGCAAAAAGACTCATGTCGACTAGAACATTGTTCCAAACCTTCACACTGCTGAAGATAATGCAAGAACATGAGAAACTCATAAGTGCTCATCCGATCAACAAGCCGCCTCAAGCGCCACTGACCACATACATCGAATACAACCCCAACCAACACAACTCGAATATGAAAAAGAGGAACACATGAGAGAATCTTCACATAAACCAAACAGGCACAACTCCCCATCGATACCATACACGCAACTACCACAATCAAATCTTACCTTAATATGACCTCTCTGCGACACATAACCAGACACCAATACATATATTCACAAAGACACCAGGTCACTATCACACCCCAAAACTGAGGAGCGCGACCGGTCGAGCAAGCCTGTTAGATTCTTTCTACCCAATTCACCCATGATAAAGAAAAGACATGATTTCATAAATTATACAGCAGGAAGTTCATACATACGATGCTAAATCATTTGATTAGCCATTGCGCCTTTAAGTCTCAAAATAAATATTTCTTATAGTTCGAATGGAACAAGTGATCAAACAAAACATAACTGGTTTAACATTCCCAACACCCATATACAACCTACATCGTGTCTACGGAGCCTCTAAAGATAAAAAAGAGAGTAAAGATGGTGCCGGCAATAACACCCCGGCTATACCTCAAAAAGTGACCACAATATAAACAAAGGGTACAATACATGACCCCGGAATGAAATGGGGCTCACTGAGTCTGCTGGGAAGATGATGATGTACCACTAACTGCGATAAACACTATCTGCTATGTAACCACCTGCATCTATTTAAAGATGTAGCACCCCCGGCAAAAGGGACGTTAGTACCGTCGAATAGTACTAGTATGTAAAGCTAAAATACCATCTCAATAGAATGGACAATAATATAAGGGGAAAAACAGTCATGAGTTCAATAAGAACTTCAAAACAATACTAAAACATAAAGTAAGGATCACATAAGTTCTGAAGTCAATCTCCATCTTATTAGGTTGGGTAATCTTTAGTGCCATATGCCATAATCCACAATACCACTGTGTTCTTACAGGGAGTCTGATCTCGACCCGATCGGCTAGGTCATCTCATTTGAGACATCAACCATATCAACAATTTCAATTTTCATTTCTAGCATACTTACCACCATGTGTGCGGCATGGCGTCCGATCACGGCCCGATCGGCTAGGACATCTCACTTGAGACATCAACCATAACCACAATTTCAATTATCTCACATCATAATTCTTGCATATTCTTTCGATTCATTGGCACTAGTGATCATGATTACAAAATAATTCTTGGCACTTGGCCGTATTTCATAATTCCAGTCCCCTTTTCCACATTCCAATATCATTATCAACAACAATAAGTCTTCCCGTTCAAGACATTAAATTCACATAACACAGCAATTTGGGAATCTTAGGCACATAGAGGCTTTTCATACAATTTGGCGTAACAATCTTTATTTCGATCTTGACATGAAGTCTTAACATTTCTAACGCATATTCCACATTTTGAACATATCCTCAAATGGAAAGATGACATGATGAAGCATTTAGAATAAATATTGAACATATATACTTAGACACAATCACATTAGGAATAGCCAATTCAATAATGATCAAGGTCTTACTTCAATTACATGAACACCGTGGGATTCGATTCTAAAAAGAAGGGGGTTTTGCCATACATACCTCAACTGAGCTTTCTTAATCTCTAAAATGTTCTGGAATTCTTAGCAACTTTGATCTAATTTAGAAATATAACAAGTTGGACCAAGATTAGGAAGATGAACATGGTTTTAGCTCATTTGAGCATATTATCAAACACTAGGTGTGCATCAATGTTTTAAGCCCCCTTTTTGAAGGATTACATCTTTCCCCAACCCATTCTCTACCATATTTAGCTCACACCCTCCCCACATACTTCAAGGATACATGCATGCAAGACAACAACCCTCGCAACCAATTATTATCTCTCTAATTAACCCATTTTTATAATTTTTTGAATTCGAGAGCTAGGACATAGATTCTTACCTCTTAGGAAGAAGACCTAGGTGCCTCTATTGATAATCTTCAAGGTTTTAAGTGAGAATTGAAGAGCAATTTTGATGAAGATCACTTCTCCCTCTAGGACCCTCTCTCTCACTCTAAAAATATCAGAAAATATATTCAAAATGGTCCAAGGTAGGTGTTTTAATGGAATAGGGTCGGGTTTAAAAAATAGGAGAATGGATACTCCGAAATTTCGGATCAGGCTACAGACCAGTGTAGGCACGCTCTGTAGCGAGCTATAGACTAGGCTAGGCACGTTCTGTAGTGAGTTATAGACCAGGCGAGGCACGCTCTGTAGCGAGCTATAGACCACACACTCTATAGCGAGCTATAGACTAGGCGAGGCACGCTCTGTAGCGAGCTATAGACCAGGCTAGACAAGGTATATAGCACGGTCTAGCGTACTACAGACCTGGCTAGGCGAGGGATATAGCACGGTCCAATGCGCTACAAGCTAGGCGACGCAAGAGTGAAAAATTTCAACTCCCCAACACATTGTTCAACCCAAAAACTCCGAAAATATAATACATTAGCCTACCTTGGCACCCCGAAACCTTAAATTACTTAGCGAAAAAAATTTCGGTTCCTTACATTTTGCCCCGCTTAGGATCAGTCGTCCTCGAATGAGGAGTAGAGTCCATCCCCAAATGCTTATCATAACTTATCTCTTTTCTCACACACCTCAATCTCCCAAATTTAACTAACTCCAAAAATTTTCAGAAATTTCGGTAGAGTCTCCTCTATATTTGGGCCTATCCACCTGTCAGAGAACCTCAGAAACCAATCCTAACAACATATACATAATCCAATGAAGCAACATAATATGAAACAACACCAACTGTGGCCTTATAAGCAATACATTACCGGAAAGGAATACCCTTAGCATAAATTGTACAAGTGACACATAATTCATAGGGAACAATTTCATAGAAACGATTACATAGCTATTCAAACAAATGAGGGTACTTCTTCTTCATTTCTTCTTCGGCCTCCCAAGTGGCCTCTTCAACCTGCCGGTTTCGCCATAACACTTTCACAGAGGCAATATCTTTGTTTCTTAGCTTTCAGACTTGCCTATCAAGAATAGAAACTGTAATTTCTTCATAAGTCAATCCCTCATTAATCTCAATAGTTTCAACCGGAACAATGAGTGTCGGGTCTCCAACTACCTTTTTCAACATAGACACATGAAATACTAGGTGCACTAATGACATCTCAGGTGGTAGCTCAAGTTTGTACACCACCTGACCAATCCTCTAAATGTACCTTGGACTCAATTTCCCTTTTTTACCAAATAGAATTACACCCTTCATGGGGGAAACCTTCAAGAATACCCAATCATCTTCTTTGAACTCCAAATTCCTACGACGAACATCCGAATAGGACTTCTGACGACTCTGAGTAATCTTCAATCACTCCTTAATGATTTTAACTTTTTCCATAACCTGATGCACGAGGTCTGTCCCTATCAACTCTGCTTCCCCAATTTCAAACCACCCAATGGGAGATCTACATCTCTTACCATATAAAGCGTCGAACGGTGCCATCTGAATGCTAGCGTGATAGGTATTCTTGTAGGCAAATTCTATGAGTGGCAAATGATCATCACAACTACCTTTGAAGTCTAGAACACAAGTGTGCAATATATCCTCAAGCGTTTGAATAGTCCGCTCTGCCTGCCCGTCAGTTTGCAGGTGAAAGGTTGTACTAAGATTCACCTGAGTACCCAAAAATTGATGAAATTTCTTCCAAAAATTAGTAGTAAATTGTGCTCCACGATCAGAAATGATGGAAACCAGAGTGCCATGCAGCCTTACTATTTCTTTGATATACAACTGAGCATATTGTTCCGCTGTATCGGTAGCCTTAACCGGAAAAAAGTGTGTTGATTTCGTGAGTCAATCCACAATCACCCAAATTGAGTCACACTTACGAGGAGTACGAGGTAATCCTACCAAAAAGTCCATATTAATCATTTCCTACTTCCACATTGGAATTTCTATGTTTTGTGCCAACCTACCGGGCCTTTGTGTTCGGCCTTCACTTGCTGACAATTTGGATATCTCACCATAACGTCTGCTACATTCCTCTTCATATCATTCCACCAGTAGACTTACTTAAGATCATGATACATTTTCGTAGAACTCGGGTGCACGGAATACCTAGAAGTGTGAGCTTCAGTCATAATTCTTTCCCGGAGACCATCCACATTTGGAACACATAGACGCCCTTAGTACCTTAGTGTACATCATCCATGCCAAAATAAAAGGCCATGGTCTTATGTTTATGAATCCCCTCTTTTAGTTGTGCCAACAATGGATCATTGTACTGTTTCTCCTTAACTTCCACAACAAGTGATGATTCAGCCCTATTTTGTACAACCACCCCTCCTTCACAAGAGTCCTCAAGACGAACTCCCAAACTAACCAATCGATAAATTTCTTTGGATAATGGCCTTTGATATGCCTCCAAGTATGTTAAACTATCCATAGATTTCCTGCTAAGGGCATCTGCCACAATATTAGCCTTTCCTGGATGATATAGAATATCAATGTCGTAGTCCTTGAGTAACTCAAGCCATCTTCTCTGCCTCAGATTCAATTCCTTTTGTTTGAAAATATATTGAAGCTCTTGTGGTCTGTGAATACATCCACATGGACCCCATACAATTAATGACGCCAAATTTTCAATGCAAGTACCACCTCCGTGAGTTCTAAGTCATGTGTTGGGTTGTTCTTTTCATGATTCTTGAGTTGCCTTGAAGCATAAATGATCGTCTTTCCGTATTTCATCATTAGTAGAACATCTATATCATATTTCTCTTTCATATGACCTCCTAGGAATTGAGTTCTACAAAAATTTCCTTGACACGGTTACAATATTATTAGTACTTGCAACTTGTTTTTCCCAAATTTCTCAACAAAAGACATTACTAGGTCGGTTTTCTTATAGGACCATCGGTTTCAAATGAATAACATCTACTAGCTTGCGCGCACACCCTGATAACATCAACCTGCATGGAATTGCCTCAAATCTGAAGTAACATTGTGCTCATACCTTTCTTAGCCACCCTCTTTCATCCTTATAAGTCTTATAGGACTTTAAGAAACCACTCTACTTCCCTCGTGAACATTCTCACGATCCCTCTTTACTGCTAAACACTTCCCAAAACACATATCAACACCCTTCATATATATTCACTTCAACAAAAGTCATTGGCCCGAACAGGGCCTTTTCTGAAACTTGAGATCCTCCTAAATTCTTCAACAACGACTTCTTGTTTTCCTTATAAGTGTAGGACTTAGTCCACCTGATTCCATCCTCGATGAGTAACTCGCCTTATTCCCCGTATTGTAGTCACTAATAGTGTTTCCTGGTATTGCAGTCTAAGAGCTATCATGTTAAACATGATTGGTTCGTAACAAGTGTTCATCCTCTCTCAATCTGTTTCGAACATTTCCCTTTTTGCCCTTAATTCATAGTTGACATCCTTATTGTGCCACACACTTGTCTGCCTCCCATGAACTCGTAGTATCATTGTGCCTGGTTTGTTGAGTTGATCACACCACCACTTCATCACCAGTAATCTCAAGTTCCAATGTAATATGTAGACATGAACTCCCTCTAAATCTTTTAGTTGATATTCAGTGTCACTCAAGTCGGCTGCATTACAATTGATCCTTTATATCTGTTATTAACACTTGTGCTCTAGGCGAGTCCACCATTCTGATACGAACTATTTTGCGATAACCATGACCATCTCAATTTATAGATTTTCTTCCAATTCTTCTCGCCTCATTCTTTCTAGTTTGTGAATAGCTATGCGCTCTTCCATACGTTACGTGGTCTTTTCCCTTAGTTGGGAATTCATCCTACTCGCCTCTCGACACTTGTTGAGATATCCGTGGGAAAGTGTGTTCATCCGTGTATCACTTAATATTTCCTTGCTTGTAAGATTCTTAAGAGACTCTCCATCAAGTCCAGATGCACTCTTGGGTTATTATAACATCACATTTATCTCTCCCACTCGTTCTGTCTTTCTTAAAGCCTTGGAACTTTAGCTAAATCCCAAATCCGTGATTAACTCATTCTAAGAACTCGCAAGCCTTTCACATTTGATCTGTAGTACTTCCTTGGGTTCCATTATCCCTGACTCTCTACCAAGTATAAAACCCTTTTGCAAACCTTACTCTTAGTTTCTAGTATCGTTGACCCTGTCATGTATATTGTCACGTACGAAGAATTTACATTTCTTAACCTTCCACATTATTTTTGTACTAGTGGTTTATCATTTGCATAACCATTCAGAGAATCACGTTATCTCTTACCACTTTTCTAGACTACACATGTCTTCAATAAAATATTTAAATATCATAGCTACATGGACCTACTCTCATTTTATTGTACTTAAGTAGCCTCACCATGGTCCTTCCCTCCCCACTTGGGGTGAATGTTTCACATTTCGACACAAGTCTTGAATTTTGCAATTTGAGGGACACATGTTTCACATATCTAGCCCTCTTGTATATGATTGACTATTAGGGAGATTTAAGTCCCTATTGTATTAACCTCATAAGTGCTCTACTCTTATTCAGCCACACAGGCTTGGGATCCAAATCCCTCATGTCAATATTCTTTTTGGAGTGTAACACAACTTCGCACATTCCTGAGATTTTTATAACATTCATAGTGCTAGGGCCTTCTCACTGTGGGTCCGATTGATCTCCTTTCATAACTTCTTGTCTCCCGTGAGAGACCTACACATTTATCATTACTCTCCAAGCCATGCCTTTCATATATCACGTGCCTATGTAACAATTCCCACACTAACCACTTGTACTAGTTAAGCTTAGGTCTCATTCATCACGTCAATGCCTCTTTGGAGGTGGGTAATAACTTCTAGCACTCTTCTCATATAAAGAATGCTCGTGGTACTATATACTTATCTTATATGGCCATTCCATTCATTCAATGTGATACATGTGCCATCTGTTTAATATTCAGGCCTTTACCCATTTGTCATGCCATATGACAACATTACTTGGAATAATCAAAAGAGCGTTTAAACTTACCTTGAACCTCAACACACGAGTTATAAGACAATCTCATAGTCAAGCTCTATCGCACGATCTGGAGTGTTGAAGAAGGGTAACATTCCTAAAATGTCCATGTAGCATCCTACTTATAGATGTGGTCGACAACATACCGATAAGAAGGACTCTACTAGACACAGCTCCGAGACATCCTAGGACACTTTAAAACATTAGGCTCCGATACCAAGTTTGTCACGCCCGAAAATCGAGGAGCGCGACCAGCGCTCAACCGACTAAACCTGGTCGAGCAAGCCTGTTAGATTCTTTCTACCCAATTCACCCATGATTAAGAAAAGACATGATTTCATAAATTATACAGCATGAAGTTCATACATACGATGCTAAATCATTTGATTAGCCATTGCGCCTTTTAAGTCTCAAAATACATGTTTCTTATAGTTCGAATGGAACAAGTGATCAAACACAACATAATTGGTTTAACATTCCCAACACCCATATACAACCCATATCGTGTCTACGGAGCCTCTAAAGATACAAAAGAGAGTAAAGATGGTGCCGGCAACAAGGCCCCGGCTATACCTCAAAAGGTAACCACAATATAAACAAAAGGTACAATACATGACCCCGGAATGAAATGGGGCTCACCGAGTCTACTGGGAAGATGATGATGTACCACTAACTGCGATCAACACTATCTGCTATGTAACCACCTGTATCCATTTAAAGATGTAGTGTCCCCAACAAAAGGGACGTTAGTACCGTCGAATAGTACTAGTATGTAAAGCTAAAACACCATCTCAATAGAATGGACAATAATACAAGGGGGAAAATAGTCATGAGTTCAATAAGAGCTTCAAAATAGTACTAAAACATCAAGTAAGGATCACATAAGTTCTCAAGTCAATTTCCATCTTATTAGGTTGGGTAATCTTTAGTGCCATATGCCACAATCCACAATACCATTGTGTTTTTACATGGAGTCCGATCTCGACTCGAACGGCTAGGTCATCTCATTTGAGACATCAACCATATTCACAATTTCAATTTTCATTTCCAGCATACTTACCACCATGTGTGCGGCATGGCGTCCGATCACGGCCCGATCGGCTAGGACATCTCACTTGAGACATCAACCATAACCACAATTTCAATTATCTCACATCATAATTCTTTCATATTCTTTCGATTCATTGGCACTAGTGATCATGATTACAAAATAATTCTTGGCACTTGGCCGTATTTCATAATTCCAGTCCCCTTTTTCCACATTCCAATATCATTATCATAATCATTATCAACAACAATAAGACTTCCCGTTCAAGACATTAAATTCACATAACACAACAATTTGGGAATCTTAGGCATATAGAGGCTTTTCATACAATTTGGCATAACAACCTTTATTCCGATCTTGACATGAAGTCTTAATATTTCTAACACATATTTCACATTTTGAACATATCCTCAAATGGCAAGATGACATGATGAAGCATTTAGAATAAATATTGAACATATATCCTTAGACACAACCACATTAGGAATAGCCAATTCAATAATGATCAAGGTCTTACTTCAACTACATGAACACCGTGGGATTCGATTCTAAGAAGAAGGGGGTTTAGCCATACATACCTTAATTGAGCTTCCTTAATCTCTAAGATGTTCTGAAATTCTTAGCAACTTCAATCTAATTTAGAAATATAACAAGTTGGACCAAGATTAGGAAGTTGAACATGGTTTTAGCTCATTTGAGCATATTATCAAATACTAGGTGTGAACCAATGTTTTAAGCCCTCTTTTTGAAGGATTACATATTTTCCCAACCCATTCTCTACCATTTTTAGCTCACAACCTCCCCACATACTTCAAGGATATATGCATGCAAGACAATAACCCTCGCACACAATAATTGTCTCTCTAATTAACCCATTTTTGTAAATTTTTGAAATCGAGAGCTAGGACATAGATTCTTACCTCTTAGGAAGAAGACCTTGGTGCCTCTCTTGATAATCTTCAAGGTTTTAAGTGAGAATTGAAGAGCAATTTTGATGAATATCACTTCTCCCTCTAGGACCCTCTCTCTCACTCTAAAAATATCAGAAAATATGTTCAAAATGGTCCAAGGTAGGTGTTTTAACGGAATAGGGTCGGGTTTAAAAAATAGGAGAATGGATACTCCGAAATTCCGGATCAAGCTACAGACCAGGCTAGGCACGCTCTGTAGCGAGCTATAGACCAGGCTAGGCACGCTCAGTAGCGAGCTATAGACCAGGCGAGGCACGCTCTGTAGCGAGCTATAGACCAGGCAAGGCACGCTCTGTAGCGAGCTATAGACTAGGCTAGGCAAGGGATATATCACGGTCTAGCGCGCTACAGACCTGGCTAGGCGAGGGATATAGCACGGTCCAGTGTGCTACAAGCTATGCGACGTGAGAGTGAAAAATTTCAACTCCCCATCACACTGTTCAATAGAAAAACTCCGAAAATATAATACATTAGCCTACCTTGGCACCACGAAACCTTAAATTACTTAGCGAAATTTTTTTTGGTTCCTTACAGTCCCCGTCCTCCACTCGAAAATCACGAGTAAGGTAAACATCTCAAAAACTAAACCATCCTACTAACTCAACCTCGTGGAACCCAAACCACAACACGTAACAACTTCCCTTACCTGTAGAGCACCCAAATCACAAGTCCGGCCAAACCATCCAGATATCACATCAAATCCTATCGTATTTAACTAACAGATTGTCAACCCAAGTCTCATGACTTACAATAGCAACCAAACTAGAACGATAGACACGAGCTATCCTAATAAAATTCTCAAATGTCGTGAACACATGAACAGAGTACAAGAATCATAAAAAAACACAACCATAACTGAAGCAAGGTAGGAAGAATCTTACCAATAAATGGGACCGAATCGAAGTAACACAAATGCATATCTATAGTCAACTGAAACCATACCTGGGCATCATCTGGTGCATCAGCCTCCTCCCAACCAGAAAAAGCATAACAATGGGCCCGGCCTCCCTCTCTAGGATGACCTCTACCAGCCTGACCTCCCACTAGCTAGCGGTACAGGTATAATAACAACTGGAGCAAAACTCATAGACTGAATACCCCGATGTGACACAACTGTCTGGAGTCTGGGACAATCTCTCACTATCTGGCTGGTATCTCCACACTCAAAGAAACCTCTCTGCTTACGTGGCTGTGGAAGTTGTTAGGTATGGGTACTCGAAAACCCATGGATATCTAAGACACCGCACGAAGCCTGAAGTGCAAACTGAACTGGCTGATGCACAAAACCTCTACCATGACATACCCTGCCTCCAAAATAGGGACCAGTATATCCTCCCAATCTATGAGGCCTCTTAGCCTCCCTGACCTTTGTAAAAACCAAAGCGGGTGCATGTATGGACAAATCATTGAATCTAACGGCATACTCTAACACTGACATAGTACCCTAGCGCAGCTGCTCAAACTCCGTGTGCCATACATCCCGAAGGGCCTAGGGAACAAACTCTCTCAAGAAAATCTCTAAACACTCAGTCCATGAAGGTCAAGTTGCATTGTCTGGGTGACCCTCCTCATAAACCCGCCACCAATGATATGCTTCTCCTGACAGTTGGAATATAGTAAAAGCAATCACACTAGCCTCCACAATACCCATGGTGCGGAGAATACGGTAGCGCTCTTCTACAAAACCATGTGCATCCTCTAAAGCCAAACCACTTAAAGTAGGAGGGTGATACTTCTTGAACCTCGTAAGTCTAAGCTCTAAGTTGCTCCTCCTCATATGTTGTTGTCCTAACTGCGGGTTGAACCGGAACAATAGGTTGTGCTAGCATGGCAGCTGGACCCTGACCAACGTGGACTCGCTGCTCTGGAGTACGGGAGGGGGGAGTCTGAGCTCCTCCGCTAGTCTGTGAAGTAACTGGTATAACAGGACACAATTCCACCTGAGCCAATGTACCAAATATGCTCAAGTACTGCACTAAAGTTTCCCAAAGTTCCGGGGTATCAACAGGCGCCTCAGGTGCCTATCTTCCAATCTGAGCTACTGGTGGCTCCTCGGTTGTTGCTTTTGCAGGTGCTCCAATTGTAGCACGTGCTCCTCCTTGGCCTCTGCCTCTGCCCTGCCCCCTAGTAACACCGGCTATGGAGGCTACATCATCAGTAACTGAATCTCATGTTCTCACCATCTGTGAGAGAATCAAATGACAAAAGCTCAAACTCCAAAATCAATAAACTCGCACGATAGGAATGAAAGAAGTGAAGTTTTCCTAATAGTTTCGTAGCCTCTCGAAGATAAGTGCAGACGTCTCCGTACCGATCCGCAAGACTCTACTAAACTCGTTTATGACTCGAAGCACCTATCAACCTAGAGCTCTGATACCAACTTGTCAAGGCCCGAATTTTCCTCCGTAGGATGTCGTGATGGCACCTAGTCTCTAAGGCTAGGTAAGCCTAACACTTACTGAACTAAATGACAGAATTTAACCCAAACAACTATTGAACATAAACCATAATCATCTATAATAAGCCAACAACCTTGAGTACAATACGATATCCCAAAATCGATAGTACAAGTCATAAGCTCTACCGAGTTCACTAGGAAATTTCTAAGTACAACTATTCCGGAATAGAAATAGACTGTACAAAGTAAAATATAAGAAGGTGACTCCAAGGCCTGCGAATGCGGTAGCAGGTATACCTTGAGTCTCCATAGCAATGTCCGATCAACTAGATAATGATCCACAAACTCTAAAATACTTAGATCTACACAAAAATGTGCAGAAAGTGTAGCATTAGTACACCACAATGGTACCAGTAAGTATCAAGACTAACCTCAGTGGAGTAGTGATGAGGAACAATCAAGACACCTACTAGACATAACAACATGTACGAGTATAAATGTGAAACTAACAAGGAACAATACCAAGATAAAGCTAAGAATGGTAAACGACAATAATACTTGCAATAGAAAACTAGAAGCAATAATCATCAACAAGGAACAAACTGGTAATAATACCGTAGGGTAAGCTGAATACAGTTTAAGTCCGGTGGAACCAAGTAAGGAAAAACAAGTAACGACTCAATAAGAACAACCGCTTTCATGCAAGATCTATTCAAGAATTTCCCCGAGGTACCAAACCTCATAATTTCAATTCATGGGTCCAAATTCATGAACTCTAATCACTTGGCATCTTATGCCCACATTACAATTCACAATCGCACGGACAACTCACGTGCCAATATCATTAATACCTCATATCTGCACGGACAACTCGCGTGTTAAGGGAGTGACAATATCTCATGTCCGCACGTACAACTCACGTGCCAACAATAACAATGACTCATAATCACACGGATAACTCACGTGCCAACAATAACAATAACTCATGACTGCACGAACGAGTCACATGCCAATAGTATAACTCTCACACAGAAGGCAAGTAAACGATAATACATGTAAATGGTCAATAAACATCAAGATTCATCTTCTAAATCGATATGAATGATTAATTACGTGTATGTGATGTTTGGCTTAATGTATGCATATTTGATGTGTATTGCTTCACATTGTGCTCATGTCTCGTAGATTTGAGATGTATAATATAATGATTTGTACTAAGTTGTGGTATTTCTATGTGTAGGAATCATTCAGATGCGATTTGGGACGAAAAAGCAAAAGTGCATATTTGAGGGCCACAGGCAGCGTGGGGCGCTGCCTGTGGCACACTTTACAGAAGATAGGGAAGCTGAGCACCAGGGCCAGCGCCCCATACTGCCCTGGGTGCCCAAAATGCAAACATGTCCTAATTCGACTAGGACTTGGTTATTTCGACCCCAAGATGCCCCCAACTCATATAAAAGCCAACCTAAACCTATTTTTTTTGGGGGGGGGGGATAAGACATGACTTAGAGAGAAAAACAAAAGGACGAAACACTTGGGAGCACGGATTTGATCAATTCTTCCATTCTTCATATAGTATTCATTGATTTTATATTTGAAAACATTATTTTTGATGATTGTATAAACATGAGTTGCTAAGAACCCTATTGTTCTGGGGTCATGGGTGCTACATGGATGTTGATATTTGAAGTTTAATTTGACGAGTTTGAGTTTATCATATTGGGTTGTTTATTTAATTCTGTGTTTAATCATTTTGCTGAGTAGCTAATAGTGAAATACTATCTATGAATCTAGAGTTGAACTCGAAAGTGGAAATTCTAGATTGCATATAGAATTAAATAGATCAAGTTCTTGAACCTGGGCATCGGGGAACAGATTCGTGGTTAGGATAGATATATACCTAATTGCCTTGCTTGGTTGAAATACAGGAATTGTAAATGCATTCTTGTTAATCTTAATTCCATAGACATAGGCATTAAGTTAGCCTGGATAGGCGAGTCAGAACTCGATAGAGTCTTATGAGTAATACCAACCCTGTCAATCAACAATCTAGATAAATCAATTAGTCAATTTAAGCCAAGAACGCAATATGATTGTTAGCTAGCCTATTACCCTGGAATATCCTCTCTTACTGATTGTAAACCGAAATTGCTTAAGTGTTGTGGTTGATTTCTAGTTATTTCATTGCTTGATAGTTTCTTAGGTAGTAAAATAGTCAACTCCATATTTTGTGATAAATCTCTTGAATCGATAAGTTGTTTGAGTTTGAATCAGTCAAAAGTTACTCATAAGTCTTCGTGGAAACCATACTCTACTCACTACTCTATTACTTGACGACCGCGTATACTTGCGTGTGCGTTTGGCCTCAACATGTTTTTGACGTCGTTGCCGAGGACTTAGAAATTAGCTACTTGACTGAGTTAAGCTCTTATTAGTTTATTTTTTCAAATTTTAATTTTTAGTTTGCCTTGTTTGTGTTAACGCATGCTCTTCTCTTGAATGCGGAGGAGTAGAAGCGCAAACAACCTCCTTCCTCTGGATCATGAAATTGAATGAACACTTCACAGATTGAGGAGGGAAGTTGAAGCTAGAACTAGAATAGAAAGAGAGTTGGACATCGTAGTTCAACCACAGCCAATAGAGATGGCGGGTAATGAAGAGCGTCCGGTGATGGAAACCGCAAGGCCCAATCTTGCTAATATGACTCGGGCTATTGTGAAGAATGATATCACGGGGCATTTTGAACTCAAACAGTACATAGTGTAGCTGATTCAGTCCACAGGACAATATGTGGGTCTATCTCATGAAGACCCCCAGAGGCACATTCAGAATTTTCTGGAAATTACGGACACTTACAATTATCCGAATGTTTCCAATGATTATCCGAACTTTTCACTACTGGGGGAAGCTAAGAAATGGTTGCAAAAGGAGCCCGCGAACTCAATTCATACTTGGGATGATCTAGCAAGGAAATTCTTAATCAAATTTTTCCCCACTAAGAAGCAAAAGTCGCTGAGGAGCCAGATTCTTGGGTTCCAACAACGGGATGGCGAAACACTTCATCAAGCTTGGGAAAGATACAAGAAGCTACTCAAAGACTGCCCGCATCATTGTCAGGCTGATGAGGTATTGAGTCATACTTTTGTTGATGGGCTAGACGAGACATCAAAGATGAATCTTGACTCAACTTGTGGGGGTAGTTGCATGGCGAGGCCGTATAGTGAAATCCAGCTCCTGCTAAACAACTTCACTGCTAATGATCATAATTGGCAAGGAGATGGGGAATCACGAAGAGCCATTAAACAGAAAGCAGCCGGTATGATTGAGCTTGATGACTTCTCAGCCATGAGAGCAGATATAGCAAAATTGGCAAATTAGATGAATAGAATGACAATGCACCAAACACAACAGATGTAAAATGTACAACAGATGTCTACTTGCTGTGAATTATGTGGTGATAGTCACACGAGTGACATATGCCCCACGAATCCGGGATCGATCTACTATGTGGGGAAACGGAGCAGAGGTCCGATGAATCAAAATGCACAATATGGAAACACTTACAATCCAAATTGGAAGAATCATCCTAACTTCTCCTGGGGTGGAAATCAGCCAACTCAGAATCATTATAGGCCGCAAGGAAAATTCAATCAACCTCAGATGCCACCCCCAACAAATAGAAGAGAGAACGAATGACTTATTGAAGAAGTTGTTGCTTGACAATCAACAACTCAGAATCGATTTCAGAAATCTTGAGAGGCAAATGGGGCAGTTAGCATCAAATCAAAATACTAGGCCTGCAAGTGCTCTTCCTAGTGATACAGAGAAAAACCCTCAAGTTAATGCAGTTACACTCAGAAACGGGAGGGAATTAGAAAAGGTGCCAAAGAAGAGAAAGGATAATCATGTACCTGAGGGGGAGTTGATTCCTAAAGCAACATATAAGTCAAAGAAAGTTGATGCAAGTTCAGAGCCAGTGAAGGCTGCAAGGCCACCACCACCTTTCCCCCAAAGATTGCAGAAGAAGAATTATTATTGCATGTTCAATAAATTTCTCTCTACATTGAGCCAGGTTCAATTGAATATTCCTTTGGTAGATGTACTTCGCGAAATTCCAAAGTATGCTAAGTACATAAAAGATATAGTGGCTCACAAGAGGAGATTGACTGAATTCGAGACAGTCGCACTTACTGAGAAGTGCACTTCAAGGGTCCAAAACAAGCTTCCTCAAAAGCTTAAGGATCCTGGCAGCTTCACTATCCATGTGCGAATTGGTAATATCAATATGGGTCGTGCTCTTTGTGATTTGGGGGCAAGCATAAATCTGATTCCCTTGTCCTTGTTCAAGCAATTGGGTTTGGGAGCTCCAATACCAACCACTGTGATATTGCAGCTAACTGATAGGTCCATAGCCTACCCTAAAGGAGTGATTGAAGATGTGTTGCTGCAAATTGGGAAATTCATCTTCCCAGCTAACTTCATTATCCTAGATTATGAGGCTGATGAACAAGTTTCGATCATATTGGGATGACCTCTCTTGGCTACAGGTGATGCGATTATTAAAGTGAGAGAGGGAAAAATGATTCTGAGGGTGGACAATGAGGAAGCAGTCTTTAACATCTACAAGGCAATCCAACTTCCCCACCATTATGAGGAGCTCTCTATGATATCTGTTGTGGAGGTGGATGAGCAACTTCTTGACACGAGTGTATATCTAGACGATTCTCTAGAGAAAGCAGTCATGTTGTTTGATAGCTTGGAGATTGATGATGAGGTTGAGTAGGTGAAGCATATCCTAGATGCATCCTTTGAGTAGGTAAACCCCTTTAAGCCCCTAAATAGGCCGAGTGGGCCTCCTCCAAAGACGTCGATTGAAGAAGCTCCAAAATTGGAGCTTAAACCCCTGCCCCTCACCTTCAATATGCTTATTTGGGTGCTTCTGACACTTTACCTGTCATTGTTTCTTCTGACTTGTCTAAATTACAGGAAGAAAAGCTGTTGAGAGTGCTACATGAGCTCAAGCGAGCAATTGGGTGGACGATGTCTGACATTAGAGGCATTAGTCTAATTTTTTACATGCATAAAATTCTCATTGAGGACAGACACAAGCCAAGTGTAGAGCAACAATGCCACCTAAATCCAATCATGAAAGAGGTGGTAAGAAATGAAGTGATTAAGTGGTTGGATACAGGTATTGTATTTCCAATCTCTAATAGCAAATAGGTAAGTCCCGTCCAGTGTGTGCCTAAGAAAGGGAGGATGATTGTAGTGGTTAATGAAAATAATGACTTGATTCTCACAAGAACTGTAACTAGGTGGAGAATTTGCATAGATTATAGAAAATTGAATAATGCCACCCGAAAGGACTACTTTCCCCTCCTCTTTATTGACCAAATGCTTGATAGATTAGCTGGCCAGGAATACTATTGTTTCCTAGATGGCTATTCGGGGTATAATCAGATTGTTAAAGCCCGAGAAGACCAAGAGAAAACTACATTTACGTGTCCTTATGGCACGTATGCGTTTAAGAGAATGCCTTTTGGTCTCTGTAATGCACCTGCTACTTTTCAAAGGTATATGATTGCTATTTTTACTGACATGGTTGAAAGATTTGTAGAAGTGTTCATGGATGATTTTTCTGTATTTGGGTGCTCTTTTGATAATTGTTTAATGAACCTTGATAAAGTGCTTGCTAGGTGTGAAGATACAAACTTGGTACTAAACTGGGAAAAGTGCAATTTCATGCTACGTGAAGGTATAGTCTTGGGGCACAAAGTGTCCAAAAATGGTTTGCAGGTGGACAAAGCAAAGGTGGAATAGATTGAAAAATTGCCCCCACCGACATCCGACAAAGGCATTCGCAGTTTCTTGGGCCATGCAGGTTTTTATCATTGTTTCATTAAATATTTTTCAAAAATTTCTTATCCTTTGTGCAAGCTTCTTGAGAAAGATATCCCCTTCAAGTTTGATGATGCCTGTCTGAAAGCATTTGAGGAGCTGAAGGAAGGTTGGTGACTGCACCAATTATCATTTCCCTGGATTGGGCGCAGCCATTTGAGTTGATGTACGATGCGAGTGACATAGCAATCGGAGTTGTTTTGGGGAAAAGGAGGGATAAAATCTTTCACTCCATTTATTACGCGAGCAAAAACTCTGAATCCAGCACAGATAAATTACATTGTTACTAAAAAAGAGTTGCTTGCAGTGGTGTGGGCGTTTGACAAGTTCTAATCTTATCTAGTGGGAACCAAAGTCATCGTCTACACATATCATTCAGCTATCAGATATTTGTTTGAAAAGAAAGATGCCAAGCCAAGGCTGATTCATTGGGTCCTCCTCTTACAAGAATTTGACTTGGGGATCCGAGATCGAAAAGGAACAGAGAATCAAGTGGCTGATCATTTGTCCAGATTAGAAAATCGGAACCATGTAGCTGGGGGGGGGGTTGATCAAAGAAACATTTCCTGATGAGCAATTATTATCAATCACCTCGAGTGAAGCACCGTGGTATGCAGATTATGTGAATTTTATTGCAAGCGGGGTGACGCCACCAGAATTGACACCTGATAAAAGAAGGTTTCTACATGATGTGAGGCTCTACATGTGGGATGAGCCATTCTTATATAAGTAGTGTGCAGATCAGTTGGTACGAAGGTGTGTCCCTGAGGAGGAGATGAACGCAATATTGCATGACTGTCATGCTTCTCCATATGGAGGCCACCATGGTGGGATAGAACTGCCCAAAAAGTGTTACAATTGGATTTCTATTGGCCAAAATTGTTTAAGGATGCACACGCCTTTGTTAAAAAGTGTGACAGGTGACAAAGAACCGGAACAATCATGAAGAAGCACGAGATGCCTTTGCAAAATATTCTGGCAGTAGAGCTCTTGGATATTTGGGGGATTGATTTCATGGGACCATTCCCATACTCTAATGGTCACCAAGCCAGCACCCCATGTTGTCTGGGGCGCACTTTCTAGTATGTCAAAAATCCCCAGTGCCAGCCCTAGCGTGGGGCGCTAGGCTGGGGGGGTCAGGTAAGGTGTAAAAAAAAATTATTTTGTATTTTCGTTAGTTGTTTTAAATTTTTTTAGACCCAGCACCCACCAACACGACCCAACTACCCATATCTTCTCACACACTAACCCATACCCAATTACCCAAACCCATCCCCCACCTAAATTAAAATAACAAACACCCAAAACCCCTCTCTCTATCTCCCGTAACTCTCAAACGACCCCCCCTCCCCACTCCGCTGCTCTCTCTTCCTTTCCCTCTTAAATTCTTCAACCTTTCTTGCTCACTTTCATCTCAAGACTCAAAGGTATGTTCTTCTTGTTCTCTCTTTTCTTGTATTTTGAAATTTCTTAGTGTAATTTTAGTCTTCTATCTCAAACAACCCCCAAAATCCCATAGGTCTCTTTGACATATCTTGTTGTTATGGTGGTCTTAATATGCACGAATTTGGTTTCAAAAATTGGTTGTGAAAGTGTATTTGAAGCAGTAAACTATAATTTCCTCTACATCATGTAAATTTGGGAGGGCCATCTTGCTCCACCATTGTTGAAATAAGAGAAGCAAAATTGATGCCCACAAGATGTTTGCTAAAATGCCTCAAAGAGTAAATTGAACATCAGTGAATTCTGAGTAGCCGAGTGTAGTAGTATATGATGTTGGGCGAAGTGTGGGGTGTTTGAGGGGTATTGTATCTTGTTTTAAACTCTTGTGAGTTGTAGTTAGTGTACTATATTAGTGTAGTAATGCGAACATTAGCATTGCTTTCTTGCACCACAGTTAAGTTACGGCCATGTTAAACTACTTGAATTGTATGGTATGGGGAAGTCTTGAGTACCTATAGCCTTGTGATGACACACCGGTGCATGTCGAACCAATATTGTGAGTCGATTATACATAGCCTTTGGTTTTAAGTGTGGAGTCATCTTTTCCTCTCACGATGACCTTAGGAGAATTCTTGATTCATTCTCATCTTTATGTTTATCGTGTGTAGGTTGCTATGGCTCGTGACATTACCGCAAAAGGAAAAGGGGTGGGGAAGTCCTCAACTACTGCTCCCCCTCCCAAAAAACGCAAGCAAGGTGAGGGTTCTTCCCGGCAAGCTAAGGGAAAGCAAGTAGCTAGCAGGTCGACGAGACCACCACGGCCTCGGGTAGAACTAGTTCGATATGATGCCATCAAATGGCATGATAATTTTGTTCCATATGGGAGATATATCTCCAAAATGGGGATTAATGTACATGCCCTAGAAAGCAACCTCCCGGATATACTTGCCCGGTTGATAGAAATGAAGATAGATAAGCTCATGGAATGTCCGGGCCCTGCAAATCTAAGCATGGTACGAGAGCTATATGCCAACTGGAACGAGGGCTTGTTCCAGTCATGCGTAAGAGGAAAGGATATACCAATGGATAGGCGATCCTTGTGTAACTTCTTGGGAGTTAATAGTCCTAATCCATGGAGGCTACATAAGTTCATCAAAATTCCACGCTACCAGGCAATATGTCATAGGCTTTGTGGCATTGATTCTAATGCGAGGTGGACGCAGACTAAGGGAAATGCCCACCTTGAGATGCTCCGGTTCGACTTCAACAAGACGGCTAAGGTATGGCAAAACTTTGTGCAGGGTAGATTAATGCCCATTGAGCATAACAGCAAATGCATTCGAGATCGAGCGTATGTGATCTACTTTCTGATGACCGGGCGACCTATAAATGTGTGTGAGCTGATGCTTGGGGAGATGGCTCGCACCCGCTTTGGAGGGAGGATAAAAAGGTTAAACTCTGGAAATATCCTGATGCAGTACATGCTATCCCGTGGGGTACCAGAGTACCCTGGCTATGATGAGGTAGTGGAGGCACCCAAGGCATTTCTAGACATCACATCCTTGCTAGAGTCCACATCAAAGCTTACCCAGGCTGCAAGGAATGAGAGGGACAAAAATTTCAATAGGTATCTTTATAGTTCCCTCAATGTTATAATGAGCAGGCTAGGGGTGTCATATGAGGAGCACATGCACCGGGCAGTCCCATTCATCCATCTGAGGATGAAAACACTTACAAGGGATCTGAGGATGAAAACACTTACAAGGGATCTGATGATGAGGATGCGGATGATGTTAAAGTTACGGGGTCCATGGTTTTGGTACTCTTAGAAGATGATGATGAGCCCAGAACCGCAGCTGGTGGGCATCCTGAAGAGGAGGACTACGACTAGCAGGGAGTTCTTTCTTTCCACCTTACTCTATTTTGTATTTGTTATGTATCATGGACTATGCATTGTTTCAGTGTGGGGTGGGGGAATACTTCTTGACTTGTAATTCTATCAATTTTTTTGTTCTTTTTACTTTTTAGCTTAGTTTAGAACTAACATATTCTAATTAGCTAGTAAAAAGAAAATAATCAGAAAAAGCTCTGACTTTTCCCGACGATGGATCTGTTGGACAATTTTTTTGAGGGATTACAGTCCGATTTAAAATACCAATTTTTTTTTTTTTTAGGATAGTTAGGTAGTATCTCTTGGTTTTTCTTTGGACGTCGGTTCTTTTCCAAGGGTGTAGCTCGAACCGGGTATTTTGTTTTATGTATTTTGTTTATTCTTTGTAGGAGTAGGATAGGGAGAAAGCTGAGGTGCTCTGAGGTACCTGTTGACATGTTTGATGTTGGCTCGTTAAGTTATGGCATGCGCTCTGTCTTCCTGAATATATGATGAGAATTGCAATGCCTAAGTAAATTAAGTAGCCTATTCTTTGACGCCGTTTTCTCAGTGATTGACTTGTATGCCACCTAGTGCATTAGTGCTTAAAAATTCTCAACTTACGATGCTTGCTTGACTTGAGAGTCACACAGAACCATCTTGAGTGAGTCAAGTGCCATATGTGTGTAAGAATTGTTGATATTTTGTGCTATCTTGTGTAGTCTAGAACTTTCCGTTGCTGCTCTGGCAGGTGTTGTAGCTGTTGCACATGCTCCTCCTCGGCCTTTGCCTCTGCCACGGCCTCTAGTAATATCGAATCTGGGGGAAGCATAATCAGTTACTACAGCTTGTGTCCTCACCATTTGTGAGAGAATAGAATGACAAAGGCTCAAACTCTGAAATCAATAAATCTGCACGTTAGGAATGAAAGAAATTTGCACGATTGGGTGGGGGTGTTGATGTTTGGCTTAATGTATGCATATTTGATGTGTATTGCCTCACATTGTGCTCATTTCTAGTAGATTTGAGATGTATAATATAATGATTTGTGCTAATTTGTGGTATTTCTATGTGTAGGAATCATTCGGATATGATTTGGGACGAAAAGGCAAAAGTGCATATTTGAGGGCCACAGGCAGCGTGGGGCGCTGGCCCTGGCGCTCAGCTTCCCCATCTTCTGCAAAGTGCGCCACAGGCAGCTTCCCCATCTTTTTTAAGCACTAATGCACTCATATTTTCTCTTTCTCTCTCTTTTTTTCTTCTTTTTTCCACATACTCCATACATTAAAGTTCATTGGCTAGTGACCTTCTTTCACAATTTTAGTGCGCCTTAAGGACCCTTCCGTGGTTCTACTCGAAAGCTATTCCCCAATCTTTCACCTTACTTCTTTTAGCAACTAAGTTCCTTAGGAGGTAAAGGTTCAACAATCATCGAATTAAGAACAAAATATGGGTACAACTTGTAATGTGGGTGCCAAAGAAATGGCATATAG
This sequence comes from Nicotiana tabacum, assembly GCF_000715075.1. Taxonomy (NCBI): domain Eukaryota; kingdom Viridiplantae; phylum Streptophyta; class Magnoliopsida; order Solanales; family Solanaceae; genus Nicotiana; species Nicotiana tabacum. The sequence goes on from NC_134098.1 coordinate 30,860,822, forward strand.
GCTCAAAGGGGCTAGCAACGGAAAGATTTTATTTGGGAGTGACAAGCACCTTTATGGTCAAGCAAGAAACGCCTATGTCATCTCCTAGACTAGCACAACTTAATGATTTCGTGTTGATTAACACACAGGGCAAGTTCTAGACTACACAAGATAGCACAAAATATCAACAATTCTTACACACATATGGCACTTGACTCACTCAAGATGGTTCTCTATGACTCTCAAGTCAAGCAAGCATCGCAAGTTGAGAATTTTTAAGCACTAATGCACTAGGTGGCATGCAAGTCAATCACTGAGAAAAAGGCGTCAAAGAGAGAGAGAAAGAGAAAATATGAGTTCAAATCATGTAGAAAGACACACACCTCCTAATTCTTTTACTCGTGTTAGTGAAACCATAGAGGTGCTTAATTCAAAAGAGGGCTATGTTATATATGATGTATGACAAGTGTATGGGTTGAAAAGAAAATGTGCTCGATTTGTGAGTGTAGTGTATTAAAGTGCTTAGGAGAGTTATTCACTATTCCTAAATGTATCCTACCCATCCTTTAGCCCACATTACAACTGTAAACTCCTAATTGATCCTAGAATTGACTAGCTTAGATTAGTAGAGATGTACACTACAGGCAAGATTATGGTACGACCACGGGAGGCACATGAATTCTTTGTGAGAGTGAGTGAATCTTGTTCAATTGTGTGATGTCCTTAATTTATGTTCAAGGACATATTTGAATGTATGGACTACTTTTATATTCACTCTTTTGTTTGTGGTGAGGGCACTTGGTCTCATGACGGATTGGTGATATTGTACACTTCTTCTGTTGGATGGGTGCGTGAGTTGAGGATGCTCAGTGGTAACGAGTCGTCTCTTGAGGTAAGGTGATTGTGGAGAGGTTGCTTGAGTTGGTTGAATAGCATTGTGTATACTTGGGCTAGTTTAAAAACGGGAAGAATGTGAAATTTGTGTGTTCATGCTTAATCGCTAATATCGACCATAGTCAAAAGGTAGGGTGTTTGATTGAATTAATTGTGAAGTGTCCTTTTATAGTGATAGGTATGTTTTTGGGGTGTTAATATAGTTCCATTGCTCGAGGACGAGCAAGAGTCTAAGTGCGGGGTGTTGATGTTTGGCTTAATGTATGCATATTTGATGTGTATTGCCTCACATTGTGCTTATGTCTAGTAGATTTGAGATGTATAATATAATGATTTGTGCTAATTTGTGGTATTTCTATGTGTAAAAATCATTCGGATGTGATTTGGGACGAAAAGGCAAAAGTGCATATTTGAGGGCCACAGGCAGCGTGGGGCGCTGCCTGTGGCGCACTTTGCAGAAGATGGGGAAGCTGAGCGCCAGGGCTAGCGCCCCACGCTGCCCTGGGCGCCCAAAACGCAAACATGTCCTAATTCTACTAGGACTCGGTTATTTCGACCGCAAGACGCCCCCAACTCATCTAAAAGCTAACCTAAACCTATTTTGAGGGGTAGGACGTGACTTGGAGAGAAAAACAAAAGGATGAAACACTCGGGAGTACGGATTTGATCAATTCTTCCATTCTTCATCGAGTATTCATTGATTTTATGTTTGAAAATATTATTTTTGATGATTGTATAAATATTAGTGGCTAAGAACCCTATTGTTCTGGGGTCATGGGTGCTACATGAATGTTAATGTTTGAAGTTTAATTTGACAAGTTTGAGTTTATCATATTGGGTTGTTTATTTAATTTTGTGTTTAATTATTTTGCTGAGTAGCTAACAGTGAAATACTATCTACGAATCTAGAGTTGAACTCGAAAGCGGGAATTCTAGATTGCATATAGAATTAAATAGAGCAAGTTCTTGAACTTGGGCGTCGGGGAACGGATTCGCGGTTAGGATAGACATATACCTAATTGCCTTGCTTGGTTGAAATACAGGAATTGTAAATGCATTCTTGTTAATCTTAATTCCATAGACATATAGGCATTAAGTTAGCTTGGATAGGCGAGTAAGAACTCGATAGAGTCTTATAAGTAATATCAACCCTATCAATCAACAATCTAGATAAATCAATTAGTAATTTTAAGCCAAGAACGCAACATGATTGTTAGCTAGCCTATGACCCTAGAATACCCTCTCCTACTGATTATAAACCGAAATTGCTTAAGTGTTGTGGTTGATTTCTAGTTATTTCATTGCTTGATAGTTTCTTAGGTAGTAAATTAGTCAACTCCATCTTTTGTGATAAATCTCTTGAATCGATAAGTTGTTTAAGTTTGAATCAGTCAAAAGTTATTCATAAGTCTTCGTGGAAATGATACTCTACTCAGTACTCTATTACTTGACGATCGCGTATACTTGCGTGTGCATTTGGACTCAACAGTATGCTTGTGCAAGTGTTCTATCACAACTCAAGTCAACAAGTAAGAGCATAGACAACGAACGATACATAGGGAGCAACACAACGAAATGTAATATGCATAACGCACACAAGGTAGGCACACCACTATGAACATATCATCAATAACAATGCTCCCAGGCCATCACAAATCATCCCTGACATAGCCCCCTTGTCTCGCCACGTGCGCAACAATAAAATAAATGCCCGCCTTTCCTTGCCGCACGTGCATAATAATATTCATGCCTTGTCTCGCCACATGAGCAAACCCATATATATATAGCCCGCCTTGTCACGCCATATGTGCAAATATCAATAATAACAATAGCACGGATAACTCACATGTTCCAAAACATAACTACACAATATAAGAACTCGCACCACATGTACCCGTATACCACAGGGTTTCCTCAAAACAACTCCAATAACACAACCACACATAGCTCTCGGCTTAACAACACTGAGTGTAATAACAACAACAGTAACACGAAAGTACGGCAAGTAATTAAACACAATAATTACAAAACACAAAGGAATGGAAGAATGGGCTCACAATGAAAGACACGACAAGTAATAATGATTTTAACGAGAATAATTCAACAATGAGAGAGATAGTGTGTAACAATAATTCCAAATAAGAATGACCCAACAATGAGAGAGATAACATGTAACAATGATTACAAATAAGTGCAACTCAACGATAAGAGAAATAACATGTAACAATGACTTCAAATAAGTACAATTCAACAATAAGAGAAATAACATGTAACAGTGATTCCAAATCAGTACAAGTCAACAATTGAAGAGATAATAATAACTTTAATTAAGGATAATCAACTACGAAAAAGACACGTGGCAATAAAAGAGGTAACAACTTCAATTAAGGCATATAAGAGTATATTTGGCAACAAGAGTAGAACATGAATCAATCAACTTCAAATAAAACATGTAAGAAGAAATTTAGCAATGGAGGATTTAACGTGATAAGAAAACTTCATTTTAATATACTTAAGAGCCTAAGAGTCTAAACGATCAAATTTTTGCATATAAGTTGTGCACACACTCGTCACCTCGTGTACACGTCTTTCAATTAGTTCAAATAATGCAAACAAACCAATCCCTACAGGGTAGTTCCCCCACATAACGTTAGTCAAGATACTTACCTCAAAATCCCTCAATCAACACTCTAAAATAGCATTTCCTTTACAATTCACCTCCGCTCAGCTAAAATCTAACCAAAATTGACTTAATAATATCAAATAATGTAAGAGAAATCAATTCCAATAAATAAAGCTATGATCTTTACACAATTTCTCAAAAGTCAACTCGGGACCCGCCGGTCAAAACCCGGGTCCAATGGTAGGTTCCGACTTCCCATGACCCCACGAGTTCATATATGTGATTAGTTCCAAAATCCGAGTCTAAATCGACTCTCAAACTCAAATTCTTATTTTTCAAAAACTTGACAAAGTTTCACAAATTTTCACTTTGATTCACATGATTTTGATGTTAAAATCTAATATATATTGATGTAATATGATTAGAAATAGATTAGAATCACTTACCCAAATTTTGTAGATTAAAATCCCTCTTCAAAATTTCCTCCTACCGAGTCTAGGATTCCAAAATATGAAAATTAGACCAAAATTCCCATCCATCAACTTTTTTTCCAGTCGCAGGTGTCGCAATTGCGACCTGGGGTTTGCAAATGCGAAGACACAATCGCAAATGCGAAGCCTCTCACACCCCTGTTAAAGTCGGAAATGCAACGTTTTGTTCGCAATTGCGAACCACAAACACATCGCAAAAGCGATCAGGAAGATCGCAAAAACGATCAGGAAGATCGCAAATATGAATCAAGCCTACCCACCCCACCCTCCCCACCCACCCCCACCCCAATTGCAAATGCGAGCCTAGCAGACTCAAGCTAAACATCGCAATTGTGACTCGTTTCTCAAAATTGCGAGACCTGAAGCTTTTGCACAAAAACCGGCAGCACTTAAACTCTAATAAAACACTCTGCAACGCGTCCGAAACTCACCCGCACCCTCGGGGTTTCAAACCAAACATCAACACAAGTCTACAAACATAACACAAACTCACTCATGCGATCAATGCATCAAAATAACATCCGAAATCATGAATCGAACCTCAAAACACATGAATTCAACATGAAACTCAAGAACTTCTAAAAACCACAATCGCGCGTCTGATTCCTAGCAAATCAACTCGGAATGAGGCCAAACTTTGCGGACAAGTTTCACATGATAAAATTGACTTGTTCCAAGTCCCGAAATAGAAATCCAAACACAATACCTACAAAGTCAACACGGTCAATCTTATCAAAATTCTAAACCTTTTAATTGCCAACTTTCGGCAAAACAACACAAATCAACCTACGGACTTCCAAAATCAATACCGAGCATACATCGAGATCCAAAATCACGATATGAACCTATCGGAGCCATCAAAATACTGTTTCGGGGTCGTTTTTACAAAAGTCAAAAGCTCGATCAACATTTTCAACTTAAGCTTCTAAAGTGAGAACCACTCATCCAAATTCATTCCGAATCATCTGAAAATCAAATCCGAGCATACACGTAAGTCATAATTTACAATATGAAGTCATTCAAGACCTCGAACTACCGAACGGAACCTTAAAACTCAAAACGTCTAGTCGGGTCATTATATATATATATAGGGATGCGCGCCACAACAACATTGGTATACATATATATTGGATCAAGTTGTGCGCTGCTACAGAGTTGTTATTGATATTTTATGTAATTTTCTTCGTTGTCATTCACCAGTACCGTGTTATTTTTTGAGGTTCTGACGTGATGTTATTCTGGGGTCCTCTGATATCTACTTCTTTAATATTCTTCGTTATGTAGTTATTTGTTTCTATACATTGTTATTGTTTCTCTTCTTATTACTCATACAGATTCAAGTGAGTGTCTGATCATGGTCTTGTCACTACTTTGTTGAGGTTAGGCTTAATACTTACTTAGTACATGGGGTTGGTTGTACTCATACTACACTTCTGCACTTCTTATGTAGATCCTGATGTTGGTTCCAGCGGCGTTCAGATATGATTGCTTGGACTCCTTTTCTTCTAGGAGACTTGAGGTAGTACTACTTGGCAATTATAGACCCTGGAGTCCTTTTCCTATCTTTATCCATTGTTTATTATACCAGACAATATTATATTTTCTATTTCAGACTTGTATATAGTATTATTAGTGGATCATGTACACATGACATCAGATTTTGGAGATATTTTTAGATTGTGATGGTTGTACATCTATTATACGTTTATGCTATTTCACCCTTTATTATTAATATGTCTTTAGTTGTTAAACTGCTTTAGTCATTGTGCTAATGTTGGCTTACCCAGCAAGTGAATGATAGGTGCCATCACGACCCCATTATTGAGATTTGGGGTCGTGATACCAAACTACATGTAACGCATGGGGTATATGTGTTATACGTGTCTGGGCAAACGGCCCAATCTAGTTGTTGTTGGCCTTGTCCAAAGATATATACCGCATACACCATATCCACTATATGTCCCAATTTTAACATAAATATACTACTTCTCTACTATTCTCATCAATATTCATAAAACATAGAATCCTAAGCTTTCACCGTCTGTTCTTTCTTCAAACTTCTAAGGTCTAGCAATGAATGATGTCTGCTCAAGATGATGTCCCTAAGTGTTTCTACGGAAAATGCACAATCTTGATGCCATCATGGGCCCTCCAATTTGGGTTGCAAACATTGGATTTGTAAATATTATGTGAGTAATGAATATGTAGATTTATGTTTTATTTTTTTTAATAACTATTTTCTTAATTATAATCGACAGTCAAACGTCTCCATACCGATCCGCAAGCCTTTACTAAACTTGCACATGACTCGTAATACCTATGAACCTAAGGCTCTGATACCAACTTGTCACGACCCAAAATCTCAACCAGTCGTGATGGTGCCTAACACACTTGCTAGGCAAGCCGAAACATAACAATAAAGAATCATAATAGCAGAATTGACAAAAATAACATAAGTCTGAAACCTTAATATAGCATAGTAAGCCAATACATGATAAATCCCCTAGAAACTGGTAAATACAGAGTCGTGAGCTCTAAAATAGAAAATACAAGTCTGAAAGCTAAATAGAAATACTATCTGAAATAAAGACAACAGTACAATATAGAAAGAAACACCAAGACTGCGGCCGAGAATGCAACTCTACCTTGTCTCTCGGTGATCGACTCAGCTAGCAAACTCCGCTACCAATGACTGGTCCGACACTTAGATCTGCACAATTAAGTGCATAGTGTAGTATGAGTGCAACCGACCCCATGTACTCAGAAAGTATCATAACTAAACTCGGCGAGGTAATGGAGGCAAGAATTATAAATGATACTTGCTATAACTTGTACAATTTATAAATTCAAACCACTGATCCATTTTCCTCCATCTGCGTGTACACCATCGAGAGAGAAACATGAGAGGGTGACTCTAGGGGATGGATCCATTTCCACACGTTGCACGGCGTAATTACGTGCAATGATCATTCTTCAATTTTGACGAAAAGTACTCCAAAAATCGCCTTAGACCGAGCTCCACAAATCTAAAAATAAGAAAAACACTCAAACTCTCGATATTATAGAGTCTGCCAGCAAACTCTCACCTACGATGCCGCACCTGTAGAAAAATCCATTGTAGGTGAGGGATTTCATTAATCCCCTAACCATGCGCACATGCGGTCCTTCCTCCGCACCTGCGAGACCACTTATGCGATCCAGCTTCCCCTTCTGCGAAATGCACATGCCCCCATCCATGTCCGCTTCTGCACCCCCTCGTTCGCATCTGCATGATCGTATATACGGCTATACCTTTGCACTTGCAATCCCATCCAGCCTCCACCACACATCGCATCTGCGCTCAAGGGCCGCACCTACGGCCAAGCCCTCCGCAGATGCGAAAACACCAGAACCCGCAACCTTCAGCAATTTCTCTATGTCCACAATTGATCCGATCTCAACCCTATACATACCCGAGGCCCCTGGAACCCCAACCAAATATACCAACAAGTCCTAATACATAATACGAACGTAATCAAAGCCTCAAATCACATCAAACAATACCAAAACCATGAATCGCACCCCAATTCAAGCCTAATAAAACTAATGAACTTCCAACTTCCGAAACTCATGCCGAATCACATCAAACCAACCCAGAATGATCTCAAATTTTGAACAGAAGTGAGAAATGACACAACGGTTCTATTCCAACTCCTAAAATCAAAATTCGAACCCGATATCAACAAAGTCAACTCTTGGTCAAACCTACGAACCTCCAAATCAACATCCGGACATACGTCTAAGTCCAAAATCACTATACAAAGCTATTGGAACCATCAAAACTCCATTCTAGAGTCGTCTACATAAAGGTCAAACTTAGGTCAACTCTCACAACTTAAGCTTCCAACCTTGGGATTAAGTATTGCAATTCACTCCACAACCTCCCCGAAACCGAACCAATCACCCCCGCAAGTCATGTAACCCCAAATACACAAATGTAAAGCATCAAATAGGGGAAACTGGCTAAAATACTCAAAACGTCCGGAACGACTTGCCGGATCGTTACTTTCTCCCCCTCTTAAACAAACGCTTATCCTCGAACGGGTCTAGAATCATACTTGGAGTCTCGAATAGGTGTAGATATCTGCTCAACCTCCGAACTGCTCAAATCTAGCCAATAATAACTTAATATAATCAATAAAAGCCATAGGAATCGATTCCAATTGATAAAGCTAAGATCTTTAATCAAAATCACAAAATCAACCCAAAAAGTCAAACCTGGGCTCACACCTCGGAACCCGACCAAACTCACAAATTTCGGACACCCATTCCGATACAAGTCAAACCAAATCATCCAATTCCAACCATAAATCGACCCTCAAATCATCAAATCTCACTCTTCATAATATAGTACAAAACCCCCCAAATCACACCTTAAATTCTAAATTAGGTGTAATAATAAATGGGTAATCAATATCTAACACCAAAAGTGAGTAAAGATCACTTACCCCTTCCATTTTGATGAAAAGCACTCCAAAAATCGCCTTAGATCCAGCTCCACAAATCCAAAAATGAGAAAAACACTCAAACCTTTGATATTATAGAGTCTGCCAGAAAAATCGCACCTGCGGACAAATCCATTGCAGGTGTAGGATTCATTAATCCCCCGACCATGTGCACCTACAGTTCTTCCTTTGCACCTACGGGACTGCTTCTGCGAAATCCTTATACCCCCATCCATGTTCACTTTTGTGCCCTCTCCTCCGCATCTGCGGGCTCGCAGATGTGGCTATACCTTCCCACATGCGCTCCCAGCCAGCCTCCACCAAATTTCACATCTGTGCTCAAGGGCCGCACTTGCGGCCAAGCCCTCCGCAGATGCGAAAACACCAGAACCTGCAAACTTTAGCAATTCCTCTAAGTCCACAATTAATTTGACTCAAACCATAACATACCCGACGCCCTAGGGACCTCAACCAAACATACCAACAAGTCCTAAAACACAATACAAACTTACTCGATGCCTTCGAAGCCTCAAATCACATCAAACAACTCCAAAACCACGAATTGCACACCAATTCAAGCCTAAAGAAACTAATGAACTTTCAAATTCCGAAACTTATGTCGAATCACATCAAACCAACCCAGAATAATATCAAATTTTGCACACAAGTCCCAAATGACACAACAGTCCTATTCATACTCCCGAAACCAAAATTTAAACCCGATATCAACAAGTCAACTTTTAGTTTAACCTATCAACCTTCCAAGACTTCAACTTTCCAACTTTTCCCCAAAAGAACCAAATCAAACTATGGACCTCCAAATCAACATCCGGACATAAGACTAAGTCCAAAATCACCACACAAAGCTGTTGGAATCATCAAAACTCAATTTCGGAGTCATCTACACAAGAGTCATTCTCCGGTCGACTCTCACAACTTAAGCTTCAAACCTTGGGACTAAGTGTCCCAATTCACTCCACAACCTCCCCGAAAGCGAATCAATCATCCCGGTAAATTATGTAACAGGGGAAACACGTTATAATACTCGAAACGACCGGCCGGGTGGTTACAAAAAAGGAATGAGATCAAAGATAGCAAGTGATTTGAGTTGCTTAAGGAGCATACTAGTATAAATATCAATATCACCAAGAAAGGAAATGTGTTGTGAAGGATGTTTACAAATAAGGTCTATGGGCAATTTGACTAAGCACTACGACATTTGTATGATAGTCAGTTATTGAGGTTTAGATTTTAGTTGTCTGGCATGGAATAATTGATAGAAGCACATGTTTCGAAATGCTTTCAAGTGCGACTTCAGAGTTGTGTTTGATTTTGCAGGTTCACTAGGGTAAGAAATCTTGCACTTTTGAGGTATGAAGATTGGATTTCTAGAGGAGAGACTACCTATTTAGCTGTGAACAATGGAAGTGTGTTAATAGTCAGATAGCTGGTCGTATATATATATCTGTGGTGGGTGACTTAAGGAGATTTGTGCTTGTTAGAACTTGTGATTGATGGTATTTGATGTGTTTTAATTTTCCTAAGTGTAGTGGTATATCGTTCTTGGAGGTATTGGTTTGAGGAGAATGGTTCAAGAGCTTGTTGGCATTATTTTGTGTGTTGGGGTGATGAACAAATTGAGTAAGGAATTTAGAGTCTCAAGGTATTATATATTTGATGCATTGAGTTCCATGAAGTTATAGATGATCACAAGTGGTACAAGGTTATAGCAGATCATGAATGGTGTGGTTTGTAATTAGATTAGTAACGCATTGCATGAGTATATTCGCAGTTGCGGCCGGTGAGTTAGAGGTTTCTGTTTCCATGAGTGGGAGCTAGAATGGGTCTTTATTGGTTTATGGAAGGCTTATTACTACTTCATAAGAATGTGGCATTAGTTAGGTATCTACCGGAAGAGCAATTGAGTATGTGTATTTTATGGCATGTCAGATTTGCTTATACAGCACAATGTGTCATATGGGTGTGCCATCCGGAAGAGTTATAGTTAATATTTTCTACCGTTGGATTTATTAGTGTGATAGCCCACTATGTGATTGTGGCGGTTATGGCAACTTTTTCAGTTTGAGTTTCGTTGAGTTTGCTTAATTGTTACATGATAGACAGATGGAATAAGTTGATTCGCTACTCATAGATTGTTGAGATAAAACATCACAAGTACGGCAAGTCATTGAATGATAAGTTGTTTTTCTACAAATTTGTTATATTTGTGTTATTGCTTGTATGGTGCCCAAACTATGAAGCTTGAGGTTCCATGTGGAATTTGGTTTGACTTGTTGGTTGGGTAGCTTGTACTATATGAGACAAAGCTAATAGGTCTGAAATTAGCGCGATTGTTTTGGATAAGGTATATTTGGAAGAAGATTGCTTTTCGGCAACCTAGAACAGGAAATAGTTCTTACTGGGCGAGATGTTTCCATGACCTGTCGATATGATGCATATTATGAGTTTCTACAGGTTTCTTTTATCATTAGCAGTATTGCAAAGTCTTGGAAGATGGATTTATTCGAGATGAGGTATTTTATAGATATCAGGTTTGGTAATGAGCAGTTATTGCAGCGGGAATATATTGCTATGGGTATATGGCTTATGGGGTACATCGTGTAGTTACATCCTGGAAGTACATTTATTGCTTGGTTTAGCTTGTGAGGACTGATACAATGAGTATATACAAGCACCTGATCTTAGAGGGAGTTTCGAATATTGAAAATTTGTTCAGAGGCTTATAAGCTAAGGTTAAAGGGAGAATCTTCAGTCAGGATTGTGTTAATGGATCTATATGGATGAGGGTGACATGAAATAACCCATGGGTATGTGTATGATGACTTTATACAGTTATATGAAGGCTTTGGTATGACTCCTGGCACGTTCGAGGACTAAAGCCTATTTAAGTGGGGGAGAATGTAATGACTTTACCGATTATTTGGAGTTCTAGCATTTCGTTCTATGATCTAAGACCTTGTTAGCTTCATGTGATATATTATTACTTGTGATTATAGTTGGTTTTGGTTTCCGTGAGGTTCGACAGTAGTTTGGAAGAGTAATTCTTAATTTGGAAGCTTTAAGTTGGAAGAGTTGACCAAGATTTGTAAACAACCTCGGAATCGGGTTCTGATGGTCCAGGTAGGTTTGTATAGTGATGTTGGACTTGGGAATATATTAGGATTTGATTTTGGAAGTTCCTAAAAGATTTTGGCTCTATCTGTCGAAAGTTGGCAATTTGAAGAATTAGAGAGTTCTAAAGATTGACCGATAGTTGACTTTGATATTACCGAATTTTGATTGTTGTTCCGGGATTAAGGATAGGTTCTTGTTGTTGAATTGAGATTTTATGTGAAGTTAGGTTGAGATCCTAGTGTCTAAGTATGAATCAGACGCTTGGGTTGAAGTATAGAAGCTCATGAACTTAAGAGAGTTCAATATGTGGTTTTTTATTTGATTCTTAGATGTGATGATTTTGTATGTGATTTGAGACCTTGGATAGGTCTGGGTAGTGTGTATGGACTTGTTGGAATATTAGGATGGGGTCCCGAGGACTTGAGTGAGTTTCGGACCACCTGGAGCATGTTTGGTTGATTGCTGATTTTTCTGGTGTCCGATGTTCACCGTGTTCGCGAGGGGGGTCTGGTGTTTGCGAAGTAAGGTTTGGTTGGAGAAGATTTGGACTTCGTGTTCACGAAAGAGGATTGGCCTGTGGCCTTCGCATTCGCAAGGAACATCTCACTTTCGCGAAGAAGGGCCTTCAGGCGGCTGAAGTTTGTGCTTCGCGAACGTGAGGCAGTGGCAACGTTCGTGAAGGGTAATGTTGTCAGGGGTTACATCTAGAATTTTGGGAGTTTGCTCATTTTTCACATTTTTGAATTTTAGAGAATGAGGGGAGGCGATTTTGGAGATGGATTTCACCCATATCTTGAGGGTAAGTAATTTCTACTTGATTTTGATCATATATCTTGATTTCCCATGTATTTCAACATCTAAAACATGCAATATTAAAGTGAAATTTGAGGTTTTTGTGTACAACTTAAGAGAGTATCTTTTAAGGTTTTAAACACAGTTTTGGACTCGAATTTGGGAACTAATCACATAATTTGACTCGTGGGGTTATGGGTCATCAAGATTTGGTCTTGGACTCGAATTTTGATAATAGTACAGGTAGACGTTTGTTGACCTTTTGAGATTCGATTAAAGATTGAAGTTTTATTGTTTGGGGTTAATTTTTATAGCTTTATTTGACCTTATTGAGTATTATGTGGCTAGTTTTACCGGTTCAAGGTGATTTCTAAAGGAAAGGCATTTTTAGAAGGTTGATTTGGCTTGCTTAAGGTATGTACCTCGCTTAACCTTGACTTGAGGGAGTATTATTTTAAAAAATAGAATTATTTGCTACATGCTATTTGTTTTGTGGGTGACTTATATGCGAGGCAACGAGTGTATATGCGGATACCAAGATTGTATCATATTTTGGGTAGATTCTAGTTTCCTTTATGCCTTGTTAGAATGTGTGTTCTTCTTGACTTATGTATTGCTGATTTCATGACTACACGTGGACACAATTATTCATGCTAGAGATCGCGTTTTAGCTGATGACATATTACTTGAGCATGATGGGTTATTCTTGAGATTTGTTGGTATACTTGATCTAGCCATAGTCACACTTTATATTATGTAGACACATCCACACTTGTTATTCTTGCAATAAGCCTTTAATTGTTGTATGCTTCTTTAGCTTTCCTATTTCTGTTAGAGACCATGTCTAACCTTTGATGCTTTATTCGGAATTGAAGGTATTCTTATGTTGGAATACATGTTGGAGATTTAGCCATATGTTACATACATTCATACACCATGCTTAGAGATCATCCCGTGTGTACATACATATATACCTGCATCATTATTTATTATGTCCTTGTGCATCTAAATGATTATCTCTAAAGCATATGCATACATCCATAGAAATGAAAGTCTTATACGGATTGATGTAATTATGACACTAGGACATTATGAGTGGATTGATATTGAGATAATTATGGCATGAGGTTTTTTCCATACAGATTGTTATGATATTGATATTGATATGACACGACGAGTTCCCATAATGATGGGTTCTTGTGTTGATGCTAGGATTTGGATCCATCCATCTAGAATCATGTGATTACCCATGTTACTTTGGGCCTTGAGAACATAGGCACTCGCAATAGTGCTTGGTATTAGACACATGGATGATGTGTTGGGTGTGTGTGTTCATACATATTTACTTATCTTCATGCATATCATCTACCTATATTATATGGCACATTTCATACACGCATGAGATTTATTGGCAGAGTTGGGTACGTGGACCTTGTACCAGGTTATGATGAGGTATTGTGACTTGTATTAGAAACATGAATTTTGTGTTGTTTGCATGAATTTGTATGATTGTTTTGAGAGATTGAGACTTATGTTGGTACATGTAGGAGTAACGAGTTATATTGGAAGGTTGAGTCTTGAGCATGCATTTGAAATCCTAGACTCATGTGAACATTTATACATAGTATTGATATATGTACATTCGTGCATTTTTCATATGCATGTGACTTCTTAGCAAAATGTTGAAAACTTGGAAAATGTCGGCTTTGATGTACATGTTGAGTCTTTATCATGCATTGACACTTAAATTTATGTTGGAGCATTCGTATAAATGCTATTCTAAAATTGCTAATAAACTAACCTTTATTATGCATAGCCTCCTTGCGATCAAGTTGTGGTACTTGAATTAGAGCTTATTGGTGCAAATTGTATTGGATGCGAATTTGGTGTAAATGTATATGCTTTGATTGGGTCATTTGAAAAACATGCTTAGTTCCTTCTTCTTAATTTGTTCACCTTATTATTAACATCCCCCGTTCTATGACTGTTTGTCACGACCCGGAATCCCAACCTCGGGGTCATGATGGCGCCTAACATCTACTTTCTAGGCAAGCCGATGTGTAACAGAAAATTAATGGATTTCAACAATTTATAAGATATTAACAATGAAAATGATATAAGTCTGAAGTATAGTATAATATTACCGATCAACGAAGTTTAAACATAACCCAGAAGATGGTGTCACGAATACATGAACATATAGAGTGCTACAAACATGGTCTGAACAAATTACGTTGTTCTAAAAGTCAATAAAACAGTAAAGGAAGAGAGGAAGGGGACTCATGGGCTGCGGACGCCGTGCAACTGTACATCAAGTCTCTGTCAACGACTGAATCCGAGCAAAAGCTACTGAATTCCGCTAGGACCAACTCCGGTATCTTCACAAGAAGTGCAGAGTGTAGTATGAGTAAAACCAACCCCATGTATTTTGTAAGTGCCGATCCTAACCTCAATGAAGTAGTGACGAGGCTAAAACGGACTACTTATATTAACCTGTACATAGTAATAATAATAATAACAGGAAAGGAAATGCAGGAAATGGAAGTAAAATAATTAATTTGTGAAAATGAACTTGAACCTCACTATCAGAAAGCCCAGAATAACAACTCTCGTAATCTCATATAAACATGTTGAAACCAACACAACAATAGCAACAAGTACAACACACACAGTCCATTGCGGCGCACAACCAGATTCCACCATATCATCCATTATAAATGTCAAGCACCATGTTTATACTCTGTTGCAGCGCGCAACCCGATCCCACCATATATCATTTATCAACATTAAGTACTACGTATACAATGTGTTGCGATGTGTAACCCGATCCCACCATATCATCATTTATCAACATCAAGCATCCGCCCTTATTTCACCATTTCAATTCACTATCTTTCAATTTCCGTTGCAACGTGCAACCCTGTTACATCCTGTGCATCCCAAGGTGACGTATAATGAATATGAGACTTGTTAATCATGATTTAAATGAGTCTAAAGTTATAATATGACTATATATGATGTTTGGATATAAAATATAAAATTTGGAAAAAATCAAATTTAAGTTGCGGAACAACCGACTAAGGATTTGCCTTGTAATGAAGCTTTTTGAGAAATACATGTTGTGTGTTATATGAGGTCTTTGTGGAACATATTATATACCAAATTTAAGGTCTTATAATATAGTTTCCAAGACTATTAACCGTTCATTCATACGACATCCGAAAAAAAAAGATATAAGCATCTGAAGATGGGCCAATGCTAGGGTGCCAAGCTAGCACCTCTTTGACTTCAAAAGTGGATATATATATGCCTTATGCCGTCTTTTTCTTCATTTTTTCAGATTCCTCGAACAAAGAAGACCTATAAACTTATCCTTAGGCTTTCTATAAGGGTTTCAAAAAGGATTAACATTTCGGGTACGAAATCAAGAAGCAATAATATTAGAACTATCCCTACGACATAAGTTCCATTATACCGCCTCTTTTTTTCTTTGTAGTTTAAGTTTTAGACGGTAAATAATAGTTAAGAAAACTCATACTTGCTGTATTTAAGCTTTTAAATCTCAAGGAAGGTTAATAAATTCGTTTCCTAATAGTTAGAACTCACGGGACGGTAATCGAAAGCCGTGAGTACGATTTATTCCACTTGTAGTGGATTGTTTTATAGTCCACTCGTGTTAGCCTCTTATGCTGCTGATTTATGGAGGAGGATGAAAAAGGACATAGTGGAGTATGTAGCACGGTGTCTAAATTGCCAGCAGGTGAAGTATAAGCATCAGCAGCCAGGTGGGTGTCACGACCCAACTGGAGGGTCATGACTAGCACCCGGGCCATACTTGCCGAGCACCAACGTACATTTTATCTAACCTTCCTTATTATCTTTAAGGGCCGACAAGACCAATATAAATGAAAGACATGGATCATGAACATCCAACAATGAAAGATAATGTCATGAACATACATAACATGGGACGACAAGACTGTCAAGAAACTATATATAAGGTACGAGCTATCATGATGCCATGAAAGACTATACAACAAAAAATCAGCCGACAAGGCATTCTAAACCATACATAAGTCGACACCTGTCTATGAGCCTCTAAAAGAACATAAGTTCTACAACATTGCCGGAACAGGGCCCGGACATACCCATAATGTCTATAACAAAAATGCATACCAAGACCACGGCAAGTCCGGAGAAGGGATCTCGCCAATAACCGCTGAACTGGACAGGCTACTGTGGTGGGGGAGCTGTGTCTACCTGTCTATCAGGACCTGCAGCACGACATGCAGCGTCCACAAATAAAAGGGACGTCAGTACGAATAAAGTACTGAGTATGTAAGGCAGGAAAGCATAAGTAAGAACAATAATGTAAACAGGGATAGGGAATATACAACCTGTGACATCTGGGTACCTCTGAGGGCTACTGACATGAAACACATGATACATACATATATATACATAAACTTTTAAAACATACGCCTTTGTGGGCATCACCATCATCATATCGTACCCGGCCGTAATAGGCTCGGTAAAACGTACCCGGCCATCATAGGGCTCGGTAGAATCATACCCGGCCACGTGGAGCTCGGTAAAACCCAACTGATCAGTGGTTGCACAATAGGTGCCATACCCGGCCAACTATAGCGCGGCTCGGTAGAGTAAAATAGATACATATATATGATGCATGCTGGACTCATTGGAATCACATTTTGAACCTTTCGGAGTGACGTAAGGTCGGTATCCTTCGTACACGTTATTAGGATTAACTCTTCATCAAGAAACTTATAAGAATCAGGAACTACCAACAACATTGATAATATAAGAATAAGAGAAGTAACATCAATACCAATCGTTTCATAAGAAGGGCAGCAATGTAAGTACTGCTAGCTTCTAAGAGTAGAGTATCTTTGGGAGCTCGTTCATTACATTATGTACAATTGGAGTCATGCAAAAGAATGAAGGGGATAACCTCACATACCTTATATATACTGCCCAACCTCAAGCTATGCAAATGTCACGACTCCTTAGTCTACAATAAAAGAAATGACACTATCATTATCGTTTAAGCGTCGTAACTATTATGTATCGACCGCAACCCATTTTACGATGAAACGGACAGCACCTCCCCTATTTATATGACTTCACACAAGTCAATACAATCACCAAACAGCCCAAACAACATCATTAATAATCATATTGAGCCTCTAAAACAGTCCACCAACTAACAACATTACTACCAAGCCTTTCGATATATATTTCACAAGTTCTAGCATCAACGACTTAGCCACAACTTGGATAATCTTAAATATATATAGAGTAAGAGGTTCATTACCTTTAAACAGAAAGAACAACTCCAATTTGACCTTAATTTTCCTCGAAATATCCCTTCAATTCTGCCACAAGAACAAGGAAGCGAAACTAGCAATTAATTCGGGTTTTTCGGCACTAGAATTACTTTAGAAGACTTGAAATCACCTAGGGTTGATATTAAAAACTTGAAGGTGTATTTACAGAACATAAAGCACTTAAAACAACCTCCCACACGAGCTGGAACAACACAAAAATCAGCAACAACAAGAAGAACAAGAAACTTACTAGCGCCACGGGATTCCCGACACTTGATTTGTGTTGTTTGCCCTTTGTTTGGGTCTTGGATCATGAGAGAACCTTGAGAGAGTGTTTTTAGGGTTCTAAGGTCTGAATATACTGAAAAATAATGACTTAAAACGGGGTTGAGGTATCTTATATATATCCATATGTCTTAAACCGCCTATGTGGGCCCCATAGAGAGCTGTTTGGCGCACTCTCACGAAAATGCGAATATCTCTCTATTCCGTGATCGTATCGACAAACGGTTTAATGCGTTGGAAACTAGACTCATAGATCTTCAATTTGATAGGTAGATCACCCCATAATTCCAAGCACATTGGGAGTAAAATGCAGTAACATTTGACCTAAAGTTTAAGTAAAATTATAAACCTAAGTTGCGACAACTTTCATCGACTTTTATTTCATAACTCGCTTGACTTCAAGACTTATGATGCGGATATTATATGATTCAAATAAATTAAAACAAGACCTCTTGGGACAGTTAATCACCTCTAGTGTTATCCGAAAATACGGGTTACAACATCCTTGATTAGCTTAACTTCAAATACTTGTTAACCACTCTTATACACCCTTGTATCGTTTAAGACCAATAGGATTAACTTATTATCATCTCAAAGATAATCTCTTCTTGGATTTACGTCGACTACCTTACGGCGTGATCTATGATATGCGAATTTGGGTTGTAACATTGATACCTTGTCGATTGGATGTGTTATGGAATATTTGGGCTTTTTGTTGTATTAAAGGTTTTGAATTGTAGTTAGATTATTTTTGAGTTGTTGATTGTATTGTGTTGTTGTCTCGCCTATAGTAGGCTTGAGGAAGCAGTAAAATCAGGGAAAATGCTGTCCATTTTGTTACAGATTAAGTTGCTTTCGTTTTATAAATAAGAGAGTCATTCATAGTTTCACAATAGCTTCATTGTCGTTTTGTAGATCAAGGTGAAATGAGATGAGTTTATCATTGTTATTGGATAGATTTATATAAGGTATATTAAGGCTATCCCTTCTTTCCTTTTGGTATGATCCATATGATATAACGAAACGAGCAAACACGCAACTTTCACAAATGGATCTATTCTTAGAAGTACTAGGGTTGCCTATGTTCTTGATTCCCCATATGTCATATTATTATTTCGTTTGTTCATGGGTCTCAGAAAATACATAAGTGATAAAGTTATTTTGTGATATTAACCGAAGGCATATTGATCTTATGACATCCCGAGAGATCTTATTGACTTACTTCTATGCATTGCATTCATTTATACATGTACATTGACCCATGACCATATGGCATTATATACACGTATATTATATGTATATGGGGTATGGGGAAAGGTTACAACGTTATATACGCACCACCACCTGATCAATTGATATACGTTGATGATTTACCCCACTAAGGCCGAAATGATATGATGGGATGCCCTCAGAGGCTTGATGATGTTATGTACGCAGATACCTATCCATGATATGACATTTATATGCATATGCATGACATTATAAATGTTTCATGATTCACAGATCTATTCAGACTTACAAGTTGAGTCCTTTACTCCATGTTTCTTTCATGTCTTTTATATACTAATTTTTATGCCTTACATACTCGGTACATTATTTGTACTAATGCCCTTATTGCCTGGGGGCTTGCGTTTCATGCCCGCAGGTGCAGGTAGACAGAATGACGGTCCCCCATCTTAGGATCTTTGCTCAGCGAGAGTTGGTGTGCTCCATTTGATACGGAGCTGCTATTGGGTTTTGGTACGATGTTTTTGTATACATATATGGGTATGACGGGCCCCAGTAACGTCCTTTATACCGTTGTACACTCTATTAGAAGTATGTAGACAGTCATATATAATTGGATAGTGTGTGGCCTTATCGGCTTCTATTTTGATATATAGTTGTCCATAGCAGCCTTGTCAGCTCGCCCTACCGTATTTCGTGTATATATATATATATATATATATATATATATATATATATATATGTGTGTGTGTGTGTGTGTGTGTGTGTATGTGTGTGTGTGTGTGTGTGTGTGTATATGTCTTTTAGGCATATTTCCTCACGTATGGTATTCACATGATTCAGCAGTTTATTGACATATGTTATGCATGACCTACCCCAATTTCATGTTTATATCTCAGGCGTATGCTTAGGGGTGTTTGACATGTAGGACTTGGGCACTCGTCGTGGCCCATCGGTTTGGGTCGTGACAAAAGTGGTATCAGAGCAGTTCCATCCTAGGGTTGTCTGTAGACCGTGTCTACTAGAGTCTTGTTTATGAGTGTGTTGTGCACCACACTTATAAACATGAGGCTTGTAGGACATATAGGATGTCATCTTCCCTTCTTATCTTACATCGTGCGATAAAAGGATTCATTTTCCTAATGATATGTTATGTTTTTAGCGATGCCTAAGAAGTCTACAACCGCCCAGAAGAGCAAGTCCGTGGCTGATGAGACTTTGAGTCGAGCATCACGAGTTACTAGGGCTCGGGGAGAGTCTCAAAGTGAGACTCCATCTCAGACTTCACATACTCTGCCATCTCTAGAGGAGATCCGAGGGGCACCAGCTCCAGCGCCTGCCCCAGTACCCCCAGCTCCTTAGCCAAATACACCGGGTCAGGAGATGAGAGATGCTATTCAGCTATTGACTCGATTAGTGGCCGCACAGGCTTGGCGCCAGAAGCTAGGAATTGGTCATGCAGATAGGGACATCAGTGCGTGGGTTCGTGATTTCACTAATTTGGACTCTTCGGTATTCAGTGGAGTAGATCCAAATGAGGACCCTCAGGTATTTATTGATAGGATACAAAGGATTTTGAGGGTAATGAAGGCCACTGTAACTGAGTCAGTTGAGCTAGCTTCATATAGACTTCGGGATGTTGCAGTTAATTGGTACGAGTCTTAGGAGTTGTCCAGAGGTGAGGATGCCCTTCCAACGGTATGGCGGGAGTTTACATAGGCTTTTTTTGTCATTATTTGCCACCAGAGCTTAGACGGGCCAGAGTTAATAAGTTCTCGACCCTTCGGTAGGGTAATATGAGTGTTCGGGAGTACAACTTTCAGTTTGATTCTTTGGCGAGGTATGCTTCCACTATTGTAGCTAAGATAGAGGATTGGGTTCACCGGTTCATGATAGGGTTTGAGCCGCACCTTCTTAATGATTGTATGTCAGTCTCACTTCAGCCAGGCTTGGATATTTTTCGTATTCAAGCATATGATCAGGGTGTAGAGGAGCATAAGCAGAAGCAGAGGGCCGATCGTGAGCATGATAGGGGCCAGAGTAAGAGAGCGAGATCTTCAGGTCCTTCTGGTGAGTTTTGAGGTGGTCAGAGACAGTAGTACCCGAGGTATCCAGCCAAGCCATCGGCTAGTGCACCCCCTCAGTTTGCTGGTAGGAGATTTAATTATTCCATATATTCAGGGCCCAGTTAGAGTTCCAGGGCCTCTAGTTCTTAGTAAAGGGGTGAGTCAAGTCAAATGAGGCCTCCCTTGCCACGATGTGCTCAGTGTGGTAAGTAGCATGTCGGGCAGTTCCTTGTGGGGTTGGGTGTTTGTTATACTTGTGGTTATCCAGGCCACGTTATGAGAGATTGTCCGACGAGAGGTGGTGTAGGTATAGTTCAGCCAGCGCGATCTGTAGCTGGTTCGTCATCATCAGTACAACCCCCTAGGCAAGGTTCACAGGCACCAGTCGATCGTGGTAGAGGCAGAGGTGGAGCATCTAGCTCGAGCGGTCCTCAGAACCGCATTTATGTATTAGCGGGTCGACAGGATCAGGAGTCGTCATCTGATGTTGTTACAGGTATATTATCAGTCTCCTCATATGATGTATATGCATTGATTGATCTAGGTTCCACCTTATCGTATGTCACACTGTTGGTTGCTAGTAAGTTTGGGGTAGAACCTGAGTTGATTAAACCTTTTGAGGTGTCTACACCTATTGAGGATCCAGTGATAGCTAGATGGGTATATAGAGATTGTATAGTAGTAGTTCATAGTTGTTCTACTGTAGTAGACCCGATTGAGTTAGATATGGTAGAATTTGATGTTTTAATGGGTATAGATTGGTTGGCTTCTTGTTATGCTAATGTTGATTGTAGATCAAAGATGGTTCAGTTCCAGTTTCCAAGGGAGCCAGTTCTAGAGTGGAAAGGTAATACTGCATCGCCGAAAGGTAGGTTTATTTCCTATTTGTCACAACCCAACCCGATGGGCCGCGACGGGCACCCGGTACCTTACTCAACTGAGTACCAACGTAACGTATATTTCTTATTACATTATCATATACACGTGACATACGGGCCTAATAGGCCAACATCATCATTTATAGACTCAAAACATAGGCCGACAAGGCCGTACAATCTTTCACGTACATGACATATGTCTACAAGCCTCTAAGAGTACATAAATGCCATAAAGGTCGAGACAGGGCCCGCCATACTAATCAGTACATGTCCTAATCATACTGACCACATAAGCAACTCCGGAACAAATGGAGTGCACCAACATCTCCTGCTGAACTGATCGCCTACTTGGAGGACTCTCGACCTGTCTATCGAGACCTGCGGGCATGAAACACGTTAATATTCCTGTCGGATAAATTTTATCAAATACGAATTTTTTCTCGAAATGTCATAAAATTAATATGCCTTAAGAAATACGTTAATAAGATTTTCTCGAAATTTCATAAAAATAATATGTCTGTCAGATAAATTTTATCAAATACGTATTTTTCTGAGACCCATGAACTGAAGATATAATAATAATTCACATGGGGAATCAAGAATATAGACACTCCTAATATTTCTATGAATAGAGTCATTTATAGAAACTGTGCGTTTGCTCGTATCTTTCAGTATCATTTGAGTCATGCCAAAAAGAAAGAAGGGATAGCCTTAACATACCTGATCCGATTCTCTTGACAATCCCTCTAACACACGTCAATTGCGTTAACAGGTAATGGCGGATCGAAGTAGGAGAAAATCTGTATGATATTCTTGAGAAAGATTGTACTGTACTCCTTTAGATTTATAAATCCTGTGTTGCTATAATATTAAATAGTCATCGTATGAAATGTTGAAGCAATTACCTTACCATAATGATATCTCTTTGCTATTTCATTAAGAAATCTAGTTGCTTTGTAGATGAAATACAAGAATTTCACTTAATAACTTAGGAAGATGTCTTTGTATGAAAGAATGAAGCCACTCACGTTGCTAATGCAAATTCTTATCTTTGCTGAAGCCTTACACGTTACATAGTAGTTGTAAGCATCCAATTTTGTGAATTAGAGAGACTTTTAAGTCTTGGTGGTGTGGGGCCTACTTTGTAAGATGACTAAGCCACAAAATTCTCTTAATGCGCCACATTATTATATGGATTTAAGAGTCATATCAAACTTTTCTCTTGGCTGCAACGTTAGGTTCAAGAGTTTATCCAAACTCTTAATTAATCACTAATTCATTATTTAACTAATTTATCTCTCATTAACCAATAATCAACCAATTACCCATATAATTAAGAATTATCTGTAATTACTTAAAATACCACTCACTTTTAACACACCTTATACACCTTACTATCATGGCCATGTGCTACCTTGTATGGTACTAGTCCATAAATACCGAGTATTTTAGCTCGGGTTGTATTTTATCCCAAAATGTCAATATTCGACAAAATTTATTTTCTTCAATTTGCTTACCCTCTCACCTTCATGAATTTACTCGTCACTTATTTGAAATAGCATAATGCTTATAATCTCAAAATAATCTCATTCCCAAACTTACGTCGATTAACTTGCGACGAAACTTTAACGTACAAAAATACGGGATGTAATATCTTATTTCCGAGCCTTCATCAATTTACTTATGGCGTACTTTCACGTATGAAAATATGGGGTATAATATCATTCCCCCCTTTGGAACATTCGTCCTTGAATGTTGACTGATGCACTTATCATTCTCATAACCCATAGCTCTTGCGAATACTTTAATACTCTTCTTGCCATTTAGGCAACTGTTCTTTGAATAAATCCAAATGCCAAGGCATTCCCCCCTTTAGGCCTCTTTCTCACACCATGACTTGTGGTCGGAATTCTTCCAATCTCGTAACTGTTGCTACCTTTTATCATGCAGCATGTATGACTCTGACCTTGTGAGTGTGCCTATGCGACTCTTCTCTCCTTTTTCCTCTAGATTTTAGCTAATCTCTAGCCCTCACTTTGTAAACATATACCGAGCTTGATATGATGTCCCTCTGGGCATCTATAGGTATACTGAAGTTCTTCGCTCGGTACTTTGTTGAATTTACGAATATTTCTATATCTTATTTCATAGACCTGGTTATTCATCCGTATGACTTTACTGCATCTAGGTAGGTCATACTATACCATAACTCTTACTTCGATTTATCGTTGTTGAGGTCTGCTACCAAATTCCAGCTTACTCTTGTTGCTTATCCCATATGTATAAATCTAGGTCTTTTAATGCTTCCTCATTACTGTTCATCTTAAGAATGACAGCCTAATCTCATCTCATACTTTGTGACTTTTGTCTATCCATTGTTGATTCACCTCAATATTTATTTACAATATACTACTGATAACTTGAAACTTCTTATGTAACACTGCCGCTAGGGCTCACGTCTCATCGGGGACATCTGGAGTAATTAGATTGATCCACCTAGGGGCGATACTATACTTCCATAACCGTATTTTATAGCATCCTAATGTGATTCTCCTTATGAGGGTATTTTAATCCTTTATAATTCATCAAATCATTACTCAATCGAAGGCCCAAACGTCATCCTTTATCTATCACAATTACCCCTTTATTCTATTACCAGGGAAACATTTCATCTCTTCTAATGCTACTAGTCTTAGACTTCTTTGAGTTCATTCAGGCTATACTTAGCTTTCCATAACTTAGAGAAACCATCAGCTCTCTTGTTTTCATAGGCTTAATCCCGAGGACTTATCCTTTCTCGTCACCTTCTCACTCGCCCTTTCTTATCCTTACTCCTGTCTTCCTAAAACCTTGTCGCTTTACCATACTTTAGCTTGCGACCTACACGTATCCATTTATATTAGCTCGCAACCTTCCTTCAACTTGCTCGCATGATAGATTTCCTTATGTTATTCTGGAACATCAAGAGAGACATCACATCGTCTCTAACTCTTCTTTACTTTCTTAATCAAGCTTCTCGATACCTAGAAACCATAGCCTGGAAGATATGCCACTGATGACACCGCTATTGTCACACCTTAAAATCGAGGAGCGTGACCGGCGCTCAACCGAGTGAACCCGACCGAGCAAGCCTGTTAGATTCCTTCTACCCAAACTCATTCATGAATAAAGAGAATATATATTTTCCTTAATTAAACGATAAAGTGGTCATGTCTGCAATTACCAATTTCTTACCATAAGTTTCACCATTTTTAAAGTCTCAAATGGACAAGTAATACAACCACAAAATATCATAGTTTGTCTTTCCCAGCAGCAATACACAACCCACACTATGTCTACGGAGCCTCTACAGATAAAGAAGAGTACAATGATAATGCCGGCAACAAGGCCCCGGCTATACCTCAAACAGAATACACAAAGTACAAAATATTCATGACCCCGGAATGAAGTGGGGCTCATCAAGTTAGCTGGGAAGAAGGTGCACTGCTATCACTGACCAATATCTCCTGCTGTGGAACCACCTGCATCCATTGAAAGATGCAACGCCCCCGGCAAAAGGGACGTTAGTACTGTCGAATAGCACTAGTATGTATAACTAAACACCCTCTCAATAGAATGACAAATAATACAAATAAGATTATCATAATATCAATAAAGGCCTTAATTAACATCAAACCTCAATTTAGGATCAAGACAGTGTTCAAATTAATTTCCATATCTCACATTGGGAGATTTTTAGTATCGATATACCATTGTCCACAATACCAGTACCATTATTCACCATACCAATACCACTATTCACAATACCATTATTCACAAAACCAGTACTACCGCACTCTTAGCACGGAGTCCGATAACGACCCGATCGGCTAGGCTATCTCAGTAGAAACATCAACCACAATTTCTCTCAATATCAATACCACCGTCTTTAACACGGAGTCTGATCACGACCCGATCGGGTAGGCTATCCATTAGGGACATCAACCCCAATCACAATTTCAATTACAATTTCCAGCACAATCACCACCATGTGTGCGGCATGGTGTTCGATCACGACCCGATTGGCTAGGCTGTCTTATTTGAGACATCAACCTTTTTATATCAATCATCGTATCTCATAATACTTTCACATCTTTTCATTTCATTGGCATCAGTGGCCATAATTATAAGATCATTCTTGGCACATTGGCCATATTCAGTATTTCATGCTCACATTATCAATTTCAAATATCATACTCATCATCAACAACAAACACAATTCCAATCAAAGTG
Source organism: Nicotiana tabacum (assembly GCF_000715075.1). NCBI lineage: Eukaryota > Viridiplantae > Streptophyta > Magnoliopsida > Solanales > Solanaceae > Nicotiana > Nicotiana tabacum. The sequence continues at coordinate 30,887,296 of NC_134098.1, forward strand.
TGTAGTACACATGTGATCAATTTAGAGTCTAATGCACATAGAGATATTTCACAAAATTTGGCATAATAGCCTTCATTTGAACTTGACTTAAAGTCGAAACATTATTAATGCACAACCCATATTTTAACACATCCTCAATTGGTAACATAACATGAATAGAGCATTTGGGATGCTTGTTGAACATATATCTTTCAACCCAATCTTACTCGAAATAGCCAATTTCATAATGAATCACTCGGGACTTACATAATTTACATGAATATCGTGGGATTCAATTCTAAGAGAAGATTTTAACCAACATACCTCACTTGAGCCTCCTTACACACTAAATGTTCCGGAATTCTTAGCAACTTCAATCTATTGTAGAAATATAACAAATTGAATCAAAATTAGGAAGTTGATCATGGTTCGAGCTCATTTGAGCATTTTATCAAACACTAAGTGTGCGTTAAGGTTCCAAGGTCCTTTTATGGAGAATTCCATCATCCCACAACCCAATCTTTACCATTTTTAGCTCAACAATCTTCCTACACCCTTTGATAAAACATGCATGTAAAATAAATAACTCTCATGCCCAAATAGTATCTTGCTAGTTACCCATTTTCAGAAAAATTTGAAATTAGGGTTTAGGGTGTAGAATCTTACCTCTAGGATGAAGACCTAGTGAGCTTCCCTTCTTAATCTTCCAAAACTTGAGCAAGAATTGAAGAAAAATTATTGAAGAACACCTTCTCACTCTAGGGTACTCTCTCTCACTCTAAAATATTAGATTATGTCTCAAAAATAGCCCAAAGAGTGTATTTAACGAAATAGGGTCGGGTTTTAAAAATCCAAAAATGGAGCTCCGGAACAAGGTATGCAGTCGCATATGCGATCACGTAACCGATATGCGGACCGCATAGCGGTCACATAATTGGTTACAAAATAGCCAAAAGAACTGTCTGTGTATGCGGTCACTATGCGGTCCACATAACTTTTATGCGGTCACATAATGCACCGCATAATAGTTATGTGGTCGCATAGTTGCTTCCAACTGACCCAATTAACTGCCTCACTCAGCGGCCATTATGCGGTCCGCAGAGTGGTTCTGCGGTCGCATAATGGACCGCAGAAATGCAGTTTTCCGCCAAAAAATTTCCTTTACTTTCTGGTGCATTGTTCAACCTAAAAGGTTCGAGCCGTGGCGAGCTTGTGAGCCGCGAAGAATTTCTACAATACTCAAAACACGTAAGCCTAGTCCGGCACCATGAAACATTATTTTCTTTACAAACTTTACCGGGCTTTACACTTAAGTACTTTGAAATTTTTCGGGGTGTTACAACTATCATTCCTGGATACTGAATCCCAATGCTTCTAGGCCTTCATCTTGAAGTTATAGATTATTCACAATCTTTTGCACCTGAGTATCTCGTACGTTGTTCACCTTTACCTTACTTGCCTTAAAATCTCGCGTCACATGTTTTATTTCCTTCATGACCTCCCTTCCATATAGGTATGATTCACATCCACAACTTGAAACTCTATTATAATACTTGTACCTCTGGCGCATACACAATCCGATGGGAGCTTCATACTGACTTCTTATGAGGCTAGTACTCTTCTAACTGTTTTCTCATAGAGCCGTTATGGAATACGGTTGTTATACTATCTCTCTTGTACCTCTGATATTAAGGGTGATTCTGCACTGTCCTCAATCACAGTTTCTATAATTTTCTGGGTCCAATAATCAGATTCCTGATTTACTTTGTTGATGTAAATCTTTAGTCTCCTATTCCCTCTGATTAACCTTTATGTAGGCTTAAGCTATCTTCCGATCTACAGATCATGGTATGAGTTATTACTTTAGCCTTTCATAGACGCTATGGAATATCCGTGATACCATCATCTAACAATTCAATCTCTTATCTATGACCTGGACTCAATTCTTTCTTTTAACTTATACCAGAGTCTTCTACAACTATACGAATGTCAGTATATATGCTGCATGGATAATATTCCAAAATTGTAAGTGCGTTCATGACGTAACTAACTTTGGATCACTAATCGAATAATTCCTTTCGATCCATATCAGCTTTCTTTAAACATAAGCAATTATGTTTCCTGGTCTTTCTACCCCCTTGTTATGTGCATACTTAGCTCATCTTAGTTCCCACGCATGCTGGAATTTTGTGCAATTCATAAGGTCTCGAATATATTACTTTTGGTTTCATTTCCCGCTCATTAGCCACGATAGGTGCCTTTTTCTTATGGAGTGCATACAATGTTATTGTGAGACTATTGTTACAAGACCATTTCCTCCTTAGGTTACTAAGCTTAGGTCCTTCCTCAGCTAGTCTTTCATTGTAGTATTTAGGGAGGATCCTTTGATTCTTGTAAAGATGTGAGCTTATCACATCGTATACCCGATGGAATTGTTTTGATGTCCTTCCTTGCCTATAATTACTCGTAGTTACTTACCTCCACGCCCTTGTGCTTGTAGGGTTGCTTGTGAACTGATATTTTGACTGTCTTCCCAGTGGGATGCTCTTTTATTTCCATAACACTCATAAGGTACCTTTACTACCCCAACTACTATCTGAATATTTCTCAAGGATTACGATGTTATATCTGTGAGACTGAATTCCCTATGTTGGGGTTCACTATGATCATCTTGCACAATCTGTTTGATTTGTCAGTGTCCTCTTGTTTAGCCATAACCAGGCTCTTCCTGAATCAACTACTAACTACTCGTTGGCTCATTCTCATATCAATATTCCGTGTAATCTTTCTTGGGTTATTTCCTTTGTCTTAACTTACGTCTCGCACTGGTTCCTTATCTATCAATAACATCTCGGGTAGGAACCCTAACTTCTTTTCCTTGACATTATGCTTGCATAATATTCTGGAATCGTAGCATAACTGTAGGATTCGGATAAATGTAATCTCATTCATTTCTCATGTTTATCGCATTCTTTCTTTACCATTCCATAGTTACTAAAACTACTTAATTCTGACTTAATGCCACATCACTCCATATTCCCCCCTTTAGGGGAGTACATAAGATTTAGTGCTACGATGATCTATGTATAGATGTTTTACCCCTTCATCTTTGGCGTCTTTCCACATCATCGATGATCCTTACTCGCCTCGAGATAATCCTTCTGTACCAAGGATAACGAAATTCCTTACTCGCGAGGGTGACACTTAGTGTAACTGGCACATACAGTCCCTTAAACTTAACTTTGCTCACATTGCTCGCTTTAGGGAAGCGTCTTCCTAAATGACCATTCTCTGAATTTCTCATGAATCTTCTTCCGTTGTCCATTCTATTATCGCCGGAACGCAATCTGAAATTCTCATTATGCCGACCATTATCAAATCACTCAGTCCCTAATTCATGTTTAATTTATCTTGTTCACCAGTTTATACTAATTTCTATTACTCTGGGGTCCAACTTTTCCTTTTGGTAGTCGCGTTGGAGTCATGAACTTACTTCTCGAAATGAGGATATGACTTTATGGCCTATACTCTTTTGTTGTCTCAAGGCCTGTCACCTCTCGTCTTTTCCTTCACTTGACTATAGACTCTGTAATACTGTCATCTTTTTTATCTACTGTTGTCATCCATGTATCACATCTTACTCATAATGCTTCATTAACTCTCTTCTTATTTTCCGCTAACATTTATGTCTATCACTTTATTCTGAAAACTCGAACAAGATATTCTTTTTCTTTTAGCTCCCCTTGCTCCATCTACTGGCTCTTTGGGTTGCCTAATATTCTTTCTCCATTAGGGACGGGAGCTACATTAAGGTAATATTTATCACTTCAAGGCTTCCAGTGCCTATCTTTGTAGTATTCATATCTAGCTGTACTATTTTAGAGTGCACCCTCTGGGTGTCTCACAAGGAGATCTATTAGCACCTCTGTAATATCCTTCGGAAATGTGAGCTAACGCTAACAATCCATTTACCATTTTGGGTTGCCCTAACCCCAGTTAGATCCTGATATCCTGCTTTCTCTTATACTACTTCTGTTAGCCCCCGTAGGGCATAAATGAGATGGGTATAGCCAATTGTACATACCTTTGTTATTGTTGAAGGTAACTCAAAAATGCTCATATTTCTCTGCTTGAATTGTAAGTATTGTTAATCTTCATTAACTGGGTACCTCCCACTCTTCTTCACCTTGCTTCTTTTACTTGCTGAAACTTGTGTCTACCTTCCGATTCTCTTATTCTTTTTTACCATAAGAGTAGATAGACATTCATGCCTTAGGGATCCTTATCAAAAAGCTTACACGTCTTAGTACACACATGATCTGTTGAATACCTCATATTTATCCATCATAAGCATGATGCAAAAATCGAGTTCCTCTGACTCAACTCTTCCACAGCTATATTTCTTACCAACCGTCTTCCTGGATGCAGGAATCATCGTATTATGAATAAGATAGAGTTTAGGAAATTGATTTCTTACAACTGAGCTCTACCACACGATCTAGAGTTAGAAGAAAGAGTAACAATCCTAAATGCCCTATAACCTCCTGCTTATAAGTGTGGTGCACAACAAACCCATAAACAAGACTCTACTAGACACGGCTTGTAGATTCCCTAGGACAGAACTGCTCTGATACCACTTTTGTCAAGACCCAACCCAATGGGCCGCGATGGGAACCCGGTACCTTACTCAATCGAGTACTAACGTAACATATCTTTCTTATTACATTATCATATACACATGACATACAGGCCTAATAGGACAACATCATCATTTATAAACTCAAAACATAGTCCGACAAGGTCGTACAATCTTTCACGTATACGACATATGTCTACAAGCCTCTAAGAGTACATAAATGTCATAAAGTCGGGACAGGGCCCGCCATACTAATCAGTACATGTCCTAATCATACTGACCACATAAGCAACTCCGGAACAAATGGAGTGCACCAACATCTCCCGCTGAGCTGATCGCCTACTTGGAGGACTCTCGACCTGTCTATCGAGACCTGCGGGCATGAAACGCAGCGTCCCCAGGCAAAAGTGACATCAGTACAAATATTGTACCGAGTATGTAAGGAATGAAAATCAGTAAATAATAGACATGAGAGAAACATGGAGTAAAAGACTCGACATGTATGTCTGCATAGCTCTGTGAATCATTTTATTTTTATAATGTCATGCATATGCGTATAAATGTCATACCATGCATTGGTATATGCGTTCATAACATCATCAAGCCTCTGAGGGCATCCCATCATATCATTTCGGCCACTGTGGGCAAATCATCAACATATACTAGCTGATCAGGTGGTGGTGCGTATATAACGCCATAACCTTTTTCCATATCCCATATACATATAATATACATATATACGCGTATATAACGCCATCTGGTCATGGGTCAATGTATATGTATAAATGCATGAAATGCATAAGAAATACGTTAATAATATTTTCTCGAAATGTCATAAAAATAATATGCCTTAAGAAATACGTTAATAAGATTTTCTCGGAATGTCATAAAAATAATATGCCTATCGGATAAATTTTATCAAATACGTATTTTTCTGAGACCCATGAACAGAAGATATAATAATAATTCACAAGGGGAATCAAGAATATAGACACCCCTAATATTTCTATGAATAGAGTCGTTTATAGAAACTGTGCGTTTGCTCGTTTCTTTCAGTATCATTTAAGTCATGCCAAAAAGAAAGAAGGGATAGTCTTAACATACCTGAGCCGATTATCTTGACAATCTCTCGAACACACGTCAATTGCGTTAACACGTAACAGCGGATCGAAGTAGGAAAAAATCCGTATGATATTCTTGAGAAAGATTGTACCGTACTCCTTTAGATTTACAAATCCCGCGTTGCTATAACATTAAATAGTCTTCGTATGAAATGTTGAAGCAATTACGTTACCATAATGATATCTCTTTGCTATTTCATTAAGAAATCTCGTTGCTATGTAGATGAAATACAAGAATTTCACTTAATAACTTAGGAAGATGTCTTTGTATAAAAGAATGAAGCCACTCACGTTGCTAATGCAAATTCTTATCTTTGTTGAAGCCTTACACGTTACATAGTAGTTGTAAGCATCCAATTTTGTGAATTAGAGAGACTTTTAAGTTTTGGTGGTATGGGGCCGACTTTGTAAGATGACTAAGCCACAAAATTCTCTTAATGTGCCACATTATTATATGGATTTAATAGTCATATCTAACTTTGCTCTTGGCTGCCACATTAGGTTCAAGAGTTTATCCAAACTCTTAATTAATCACTAATTCATTATTTAATTAATTTATCTCCCAATAATCAACTAATTACCCACATAATTAAGAATTATCTCTAATTACTTAAAATACTACTACCTTTTAACACACCTTATACACCTTACTATCATGGCCATGTGCTACCTTGTATGGTACTAGTCCATAAATATCGAGTATTTTAGCTCGGGCCGTATTTTATCCCAAAAGGTCAATATACGACGAAATTCATTTTCTTCAATTTTTTACCCTCTCACCTTCACGAATTTACTCATCACTTGTTTGAAATAACATAATGCTTATAATCAAAATAATCTCATTTCTGAACTTACGTCGATTAACTTGCGACGAAACTTTAACGTACGAAAATACGGGATATAATATATCATTTTCGAGCTTTCATCAATTTACTTATGGTGTACTTTCATGTACGAAAATATGGGGTATAACACTTTCAAGGCAAGGAAGATGATTAGAAAGGGATATATTTATCACTTAGTTCGGGTACAGGAAGTGAAAGCTGGGTCACTAACCCTTCAGTCTATCCTGGTGGTTAATGAGTTTCCCGATGAGCTTCCAAGACTTCCGCTAGAGCGGGAGATTGAGCTTGCTATTGACATATTACCAAATACTCAGCTGATATCTATTCCTCCTTATAGAATGGCACGTGCAGAGTTGAGAGAGTTGAAAGAACAACTGAGGGATTTGCTTGAAAAAGGCTTTATCAGACCAGTACATTACCGTAAGGAGCACCTGTGTTATTTGTGAGAAATAAAGATGGTTCCTTGTGGATGTGTATTGATTACAAGCAGTTGAATAAGACGACGATCAAGAATAAGTACCCGTTCCCGAGGATTGATGATTTATTTGATCAGTTGCAGGGTGCCAGGTGTTTCTCGAAGATAGACTTGAGGTCTGGGTACCATCAGATAAGGGTTAAAGAGAAAGATATTCCGAAGACAACATTAAGGACCAGATACGTACACTATGAGTTTCGTGTTATGTCGTTCGGTTTGACTAATTCCCCAACAATATTCATGGACTTGATGAACCGTGTGTTCAGACCCTTTATAAATTTGTTCATGATTGTATTTATAGATGATATTTTGGTTTATTACCCTTCAGAGGCTGAGCATGCAGATCATTTGTGTACTGTACTCAGAGTTCTGCAAAAAAAAGAAGATGTACGCAAAATTTTCTAAATGTGAATTTTGGTTAAATTCTGTAGCTTTCCTTTGGCATATTATTTCAGGTAAGGGTATCCGGGTTGATACACAGAAGATTGAGGCAGTGAAGACTTGGCCTAGACCCACGACACCGACGGAGGTTTGTAGCTTCCTGGGTTTAAGTTATTACAGGAGATTTGTAGATGGCTTTTCTTCTCTTTTAGCACCATTGACAGAGTTGACTCAGAAGGCAACTAAGTTTCAGAGAATTGATTCTTGTGAGCGGAGTTTCCAAGCATTGAAGGATAGATTTACTTCAGCACCGGTTCTGACACTCCCAGAGGGAACCGATGGTTATGCTATCTATTATGAAGCTTCGGGCGTTGGATTGGGTTGTGTATTGATGCACCATGGTAAGGTTGTCGTTTATGCTTCTAGACAACTAAGAAATCACGAGAAGAATTACCTGACCCAAGAGTTAGCCGTGGTGATTCATACACTAAAGATGTGGAGGGACTATTTGTATGGCATACATGTTGATATCTATGCGGATCATAAGAGTCTTCAGTATATCTTCAAGCAAAAGGAATTGAATTACATCAGAGGCGATAGTTGGAGCTACAGAAAGACTATGATATTGATAATTTATACCATCTAGGGAAGGCGAATGTAGTAGCTGACACCCTCAGCCGTAGATCTATGGGTAGCCTATCATATTTACAGCCAGAGAAGAGTGAGATAGCCCATGAGATTCTTCAGCTAGCTATTCTTGGAGTTCGATTACTGGATTCAGGTGATACCGGAGTTACTATTCAGGACACGACAACATCCTCTTTAGTAATTAAAGTGAAGGAACGCCAGTATGAGGATCCTGTGCTAGCGCATTACAGAGATACCACCCCTCAAAAAGAGAAGATACCATTTGAGATTACAAGAGATGGAGTCCTCAAATATCGAGGTCAATTATGTGTTCCTAATGTGGCTGGGCTGCGCCGGTAGGTTATGGGAGAAACTCACTATTCTCGTTATTTTGTTCATCTAGGAGAGACAAAGATGTATCATAATATCAGGGAAATATATTGGTGGGACAAAATGAAGAAGGATATAGCAGAGTTTGTTACTCAATGCCCTAATTGTCAGCAGGTTAAGATTGAGCATTAGAAACCCAGTGGATTATTGCAGGCTATAGATATTCCGACTTGGAAATGGGAATTAATTAATATGTATTTCATCATAGGCTTACCTCGTACCCTGCGTAAGTTCGATTCTATATGGGTGATTGTTGATAGACTTAAAAAATCAACCCATTTTCTGCCTGTCGGGACTACGTATTCAGCAGAAGATTATGCAAGGCTTTACATTTAGGAGATAGTACGACTTCATGGTGTCCCTATATCTATTATCTCAGATAGAGGTGCTCAGTTTATAGCTAATTTCTGGAGGTCCTTCCAAAAAGGATTGGGGACTCAGGTAAGTCTTAGTACAATATTTCATCCCCAGACAGACGATCAGACTGAGCGTACTATTCAGACATTTGAGGATATGCTACGGGCTTGTGTGATAGACTTCAGGGGTAGTTGGGATGATCATCTTCCGCTTATTGAGTTCGCATATAATAATAGCTATCATTCCAACATTCAAATGGCTCCATATGAAGCTCTTTATGGACGTAAGTGCAGGTCACGTATCAGATGGTTCGATATTGGGGAATCTAAGTTAGTAGGACCAGAGTTGGTACAACAGGAAATTGAGGATATTAAGCTTATACGGGAAAGACTATTAGCAGCTAAGAGTCGTCAGAAGTCCTATGCAGATAATCGACGACGATACTTGGAGTTTCAGGTAGACGATTGGGTATTCCTAAAGGTATCACCGATGAAAGGTCTTATGAGATTCCGTAAGAAAGGAAAGCTTAGCCCTCGGTACATTGGACCTTATAAGATTATACACAGAGTAGGCCAGGTAGCATATGAGTTAGACTTTCCTTCCAACATTGAGTTTGTACATCCAGTCTTTCATATGTCTATGCTCCGTAAGTGTATAGGAGATCTGTCTAGAGTCATTCCAGTTGATGATGTGCAGGTCACAGAGTAGCTATCATGCGAGGAAGCTCCCATTTTCTATACTAGATAGACAACTTCGGAGATTGAGAACTAAGGACGTAGCTTCGGTTAAAGTACTTTGGAGAAACAAGAATGTGGAGGAGATGACTTGGGAATATGAAGAAGACATAAAGTCTAGGTATCCTCACTTGTTTACACTTCGGAGGAGTAGCAGACTGAGACATCACAGCCTTTAGGTGTGTATACGATACTGTATTCTTATGTTAGTTATTGTCATTGGTCGTATGAGGCCATTGGTGTTATTGATGATTGTGGCCCCGTGTAGCTTTGTATTATTGTATTCTACATGACAGGTTGGTAGTAGTACCGTGAAGATGTTTGGATATAAAATATAAAGTTTGGGAAAAATCGGATTTAAGTTGCGAAAAAACCGACTAAGGATTTGCCTTGTAACAAAGCTTTTTGAGCAATACATTATCTCTGCTATATGATGTCTTTTTGAGACATATTATATACCAAATTGAATTTATTGGAATGTAGTTTTCAACACTCTTAACCGTTCATTCATACGACATCAGGATAAAAAGATATAAGCGTCTGAAGAAGGGGCAATGCTAGGGTGCCAAGCTAGCACATCTTTGACTTTTCAAAAGTGGATATATATATGCCTTATGTCGTCTTTTTCTTCATTTTTCTAGAGACCACGAAAAAGAAGACCTATAAACTTATCCTTAAGCTTTCTACAAGGGTTTCAAAAAGGATTAATATCCCGAGTACGAAATCAAGAAGCGATAATATTAGAAGGATCCCTACGACGCAAGTATCATTATACCGCCTCTCTTTTTCATTGTAGTTTGAGTTTCGGAAGGTAATTCATAGTTAAGGAAACGCCTACGTGCTGTATTTAAGATTTTAAATCTCAAGGAAGGTTTATAAATTCATTTCCTAATAGTTAAAACTCACGGGACGGTGATCGAAAGTCGTGAGTACGATTTATTCCACTTGTAGTGAACTATTTTGTAGTCCACTTGTGTTAGCCTATTGTGTTTCTGATTTATGGAGTTTGGAAGGATAAAAGGTGTGGATAAACTCCACATGTGGTAGTATAGTGGGCTAGTCGCTCGTCGTTGCAATTTTAGGCTAATTGATACCTTGTCGATTGGGTGTGTTATGGTTTATTTGGGCTTTTTGTTGTATTAAAGGTCCCAAATTATAGTTAGGTTGTTTTTGAGTTATTGATTGTATTGTGTTGTTGTCTCGCCTATAGTAGGCTTGAGGAAGCAGTAAAATCAGGGAAAATGTTGCCTGTTTTGTTACAGATTAAGTTGTTATCGTTTTATAAATGAGAGAGTCATTCATGTCTTGACAATAGCTTCACTGTCGTTTTGTAGATTAAGGTGCAGTGAGCTGAGTTTAGCGTTGTTATTGGACATATTTCTATAAGGTATGTTAAGGCTATCCCTTCTTTCCTTTTTGGCATGATCCATATGATACAACGAAACGAGCAAACACGCAACTTTCACAAATGGCTCTATTCTTAGAAGTACTAGGGTTGCCTATGTTCTTGATTCCCCATATGTCATATTATTATATCGTCTATTCATGGGTCTCAGAAAATACATAAGTGATAATGTTTATTTCGTGATATTAACCGAAGGCATATTGATCTTATGACATCCCGAGAGATCTTATTGACTTACTTCTTATGCATTGCATTCATTTATACATGTACATTGACCCATGACCAGATGGTGTTATATTTGCGTATATTATATGTATATGGGGTATGGGGAAAGGTTACAGAGTTATATACGCACCACCACCTGATCAGTTGGTATACGTTGTTGATTTCGCCCACTGAGGCCGAGATGATATGATGGGATGCCCTCAGAGGCTTGATGATGTTATGTACACATATACCTATGCATGATATGATATTTATACGCATATGCACAATATTATAAATATTTCATGATTCACAGAGTTATTCAGATTTACAGGTTGAGTGTTTTATTCTATGTTTCTTTCATGTCTTTTATATACTGATTTTTATGCCTTACATACTCGGTACATTATTCGTGCTGACACCCCTATTTCTTGGGGGCCTGTGTTTCATGCCCGCAGGTGCAGACAACCTGACGGCCCCCCTTCTTAGGATCCTTACTCAGCGAGAGTTGGTGTGCTCTATTTGATCTGGAGCTGTTATTAGGTTTTGGTACGATATTTCTGTATACATATATGGGTATAACGGGGCCCAGTCCCATCCTTTATACCGTTGTACACTCTATTAGAGGTCTATAGACAATCATGTATAGTTGGATAGTGTGTGGCCTTGTCAACTTCTATTTTGATATATAATTGTCCATACCAGCCTTGTCGGCTCGCCCTACCGTATTCCGCATACATATATTTATGTATATATGTCTTTTGGGCATGTTTCTTCACGTATGTTATTCACATGATTCAACAGTTTATTGACAGATGTTATGCATGACCTACCCCTATTTCATGTTTATATTTTAGACGTATGCTTAGGGGTGTTCGACAGGTAGGACTCGGGCACTCGTCATGGCCCATCGGTTTGGGTCGTGACAAACCCTATCCCCAAAGAATTTCAATTAACATAAATAATCCAGTAACTCAATTTATAAGAATTTCTACATCAATGAGTAAAATAACAAGGCACTAAAGGACCGCATAATAATCAAAGAATCTTTAAAATTTGAAGTTTCTACTTTACAAGTTTATCGGTGTCTAACACACTTAATGACTCACGCAAATGAAACTACATCTTAGAATGCAACAAATATTACAAAATAATTGGTCAAGTAAAGCATGCGACAATTAATGTGTGCAAGTAAAACAGTTAAGGCAAGTAACAAATAAGCACGGAGTCATGGAAGGGACAAAAAATTAAATACAAGAATAATTAAATGACAAATAACAATTACAGCATAGAAGTCAAATAAAGCATGTAACAACTAAGGCATGGAATAAGATAATTCATGAAATAACGAGAAAACATGGAAACAAATATCTTGAAGGCGTATATATACTCGTCATCTCGCATATACGCCATTTTCTCACATAATCCTCACAACACATAGTTCAAAATTTCCTAATTCCCTCAAGTCAAGGATAGATCCAATACTTACCTCACTCCGCAATCAAATCAAAGCTCAACCTGGGCCTTTCTTATAGAATTAGCCTTCAAACCAATTAAATCTAACCAAATATAGTTCAAACAATTCAAAATAAGCAATAGAAACTACCCACGAGTGAAAAAGATTCAATCTTTACTGATTTTGGAAAGAGTCAACCCTGGGCCCGCTTGGTCAAAATCTATATTTCAGACCAAAATCCGATTACCCAATCACCCCAGAGCCCGGTTATGTGATTAGTTTCGAAATTTGACCTCAATTTAACGTCTAAATCTTATTTTCTTAAAATCCTAAATTTCTACCTAAATCCCTAATTTTCTACCATGAAAAAGCATATATTAAAGGTTAAAATAAATGGGGGTTTGTGGAAATGGAAGAAAACAAGTTAAAATCTACTAACCTATGAAGTTGGGATGAAATTTCTCTTCAAAATCGCCTTTAGACCGAGCTCAAACTTGAAAATGGTAAAAATTGGGTTAAATCTCGACTTTGGGATATTTAAGTCACTAGGCGTCAGGCCTTCTTCGCATTCGCGAAAGGCCTGACGCGATCGCGAAGAGCGGCAGCCAAAATGGCCTTTGCGTTCGCGAGGGGTAGCACGCGTTCGCGATAGTCTGTCCCCCCTGGCCATCGCGTTCGCGAGCCTGCGCATCTCCTTCCCCCCAGTCACGAGTTACCCTTCGCGATCGTGACCTCTTCTCCGCATTCGCGTAGAAGAAAACCTCCCCAGTCCCAAGTTACCCTTCGCGATCGTGAGAGTAGATTCACGATCGCGAAGAACAATGCACCAGACATCAGCAACAGTGAAAACCAGCAACCTTCTAAGTCCAAAATCGATTCGTAGCTTATCCAAAACTCATTTGAGCCCCTCGGGCTCAAAACCAAACATGCACACAAGTGTAATAACATCGTACGAACTCGCTCGCGTGATCAAAATACCAAAATAACACCTAAAACTACGAACCAGACATCAAAATGTATGAAATTTTCAACAAAACTTAAGAACTTTCAAATTCACAACCGAGCATCCAAATCATGTCAAATCAACTCCGTTTTGAACCAAATTTTGCAAACAATTCAATAATAGTAAAATGAACCTATATCGAGTCCCAGAACCTAAATCCAAACCCGGTAGCTATAAAGTCAACCTATGGTCAAACTTCAAAAATTCTTTAAACCTTCAAATAACTAGTTTTCAACAAATCACGTTACAGACCCACCGAGACCGTCAAAATACTGATCCGGGTCCGTTTACACAAAATATTGACCTTAGTCAACTCAAATCATTTTTAAGGCAAAGTGTCACATTTTCTTCAATTTTTAACATAAAGACTTTCCGAAACAAGACATGGACTGCGCATGCAAATCGAGGAATGCTAAACATAGCTAATCGAGGTCTCAAAACATGAAAATAAAGGCTAAAACTCAAAATGACCTATCGCATCATCACATTCTCCACCTCTAAAAAAATATTCGTCCTCAAACGGACATACAAAGGTACCTGGACTGGTAAAAAGGTATGGGTATCTACTTCGCATGTCGGACTCAGATTCTCACGCGGCTGCTTCGATCATATGACCTTTCCACTGCACTATAACAGAATGATAACTCTTAGACCTTAACTTCCAGTCATGCCGTGCAAGAATGGCCACCGGTTCCTCCCCGTAAGTCAAATCCTTGTCCAATTGGACTGATCTGAAATCTAATACATGGGACAAATCATTGTCATACTTCCGGAGCATGGAAACATGGAACACCGGGTGAACTGCTGATAAGCTAGGTGGCAGTGCAAGCTTGTAGGCCACCTCACCAACCCTCTCAAGAATCTCAAAGGGTCTGATATACCTAGGGCTCAACTTGCCTTTCTTTCCGAACCTCATCACACCCTTCATGGGTGAAACCCAAAGCAAAACCCTTTCTCCAACCATGAATACAAAATCACGAACTCTACGATCGACATAACTCTTCTGCCTAGACTGAGCTATGCGAAGTCGATCCTTAATTATCTTGACCTTTTTCAAGGCATCCTGAACTAAATCGGTGACCAACAACCGAGCCTCATCGGCTTAAACCAATCAACTGGTGAACGACACTGCCTCCCATATAATGCCTCATAGGGAGCCATCTGAATACTCTATTAGTAGTTGTTGTTGTAGGAAAACTCCACAAGCGGCAATACCTTATCCCACGAACCCCGAAATCCATAACGCAGGCGTGAAACATATCCTCCAATATTTGAATTGTGCGCTCGGACTGCCCGTCCATCTGGGGGTGAAATTTTGTACTCAACTCAACTATGTACGACCCTCCAGAAGTGAGATGTGAACTTCGTACCCCGATCAGAAATGATGGACACCGGCACACCATGAATATGCACGATCTCGCGGATATAGATATCAGCCAACCACTCTGATGAATAGGTAACTGCTATTGGAATGCAATGTGCCGACTTGGCAACCTATCCACAATGACCCACACTGCGTCAAATTTCTTCGAAGTCTATGGGAGCCCAACAACAAAATCCAAGGTAATACACTGCCACTTCCACTCAGGAATCTCAAGCTTCTGAAGCAAACCGTCGGGCCTCTGATGCTCATACTTTACTTGTTGACAATTCAAACACCGTCCCACATATACAACTATATCCTTCTTCATTCTTCTCCATAAATAATGATGCCTCAATGTTACACCCCATGTTTTCGTATGTGAAAGTATGTCGTAAGTCAATTGATGTAAGCTCAAAAAGGATGAAATCCTTCTACAAGGCTAAAGAAGGTTTATCGAAGTGTTAAGTAAGTTAGGATGAATGAGACTTATTAATCATGATTTAAATACGTGTAAAGTCATAATATGACTATATACGATATTTGGATATAAAATATAAAGTTTGGAAAAAATCGGATTTAACTTACGGAAAAATCGAGTTAAGAATTGCCTTGTAACGAGCCATTTTGAGAAATTGAATTCCTAAGCTTTATGATATAATTTTGGGACATAACTCATACCAAAATGAAGGTCTTGGAACCTAGTTTTCAATGGTCCAAACCATTTATTCCTACGACATCGGGGTAGAGAAATATAGATTTTTAAAGTAGGGTCGCCAAGTCACGTCGCCGCACTTCGGAGAAACTGGCAGGTTTATAGGCCAGGTTGCAAGGAAGTTTTATCGCAATATATTGAGAGTTACAGGGAGATATTTATATTTAATTAAAGTCCCATGTGTCTAGTTTCTAATTCTGAAAACCGTTTATCAATACGATATCGGAGTAGAGAGATACAAGTGTCCGAAGTTGCACTGCTCAAGCTGCCAAGCAGGTAGCTTACCCACCTGCTTGGAGAATTGAGGTGGTGGGATTATAAGTGGTCTTATACCCTTATATCTCGTCAAAATACAGAGAATACTTACCAAAACACTCTCAATCTCTCCAAGAACAGGTCCAAGAAATTCCAAGCAAGATCAACATCTCTTTCACGAAATCAAGAAGCGAAAACATTAGAACGAACCCCACGACGTAAGTATCATTATACCGCCTCTCTTTTTCTTTGTAGTTTGAGTTTTGGAATGTACTTCATGGTTAAAAAAACACCTAATTTCTGTATTTAAGCTTTTAAATATCAAGGAAGGTTGATAAATTCGTTTCCTAATAGTTAGAACTCACGGGATGGTGATCGAAAGCTGTGAGTTCGATTTATTTCACTTTTAGTGGACTGTTTTGTAGTCCGCTCGTGTTGGCCTATTGTGCTACTGATTTATGGAGTTTGTAAGGATAAAAGGGTGTGGAGAACTGCCATATGTGGTAGGGCAGTGAGCTGGTCACTCGCCGTTGAAATTTCAAGCTTATTGATAACTTGTTGATTGGGTGTGTTATGGTATAGTGGGGGTTTTTGTTGGATTAAAGGTCCCAAATTGTAGTAGGTTGTTTTCGAGTTGTGAGTTGTATTGTGTTTTTGTCTCGCCTATAGTAGGCTTGAGGGAGCAGTAAAATCAGGGGAAATGCTGTCCGTTTTATTTTAAAATCGAGTTATCGTTTGAGATACGTGATATACTAGCACCATCTAAGTTGTACATGTATTTCTTTGTTATAGGGTTGGCGCGCTAGTTGTTGTAAGCTTTTGTCAAGTTGCATTGACGACTTGAGGTATGTTAAGGCTATTCCTTCTTTCTTTTGGCATGACCCATGTGATACATCTTCAAGATGAATGGAATATCGCGAGACCCATATGACCCATATGAATGGTATACATCTTTTGGCATGACCCATATGATACTCCACTTGGGTAGTGACACTCAAATCCCGATACATCTTGGCAACACCAAGATGAATGGAATATCTCGAACTATGGGCCTCCTCAAGAATCAACTCACGAAGCCCATACACATTGGGCACACAAATCCGACCCTACGTCCGCAACACCCCATCATCTCCAATAGTAACCTGCTTGGCACCACTGTGTTGCACCGTGTCCTTAAGGACAAGCAAATAGGGGTCATCATACTGAAGCTCTCTGATGCTCTCATACAAAGAAAACCGAGAGACCGTGCAAGCTAGAACCCGACTAGGCTCCGAAACATCTAACCTCACGAACTGATTGGCCAAAGCCTGAACATCTTATGCTAGCAGCCTCTCACCAACTGGAATATACGCAAGGCTACCCATACTCACTGTCTTTCTACTCAAGGCATCGGCCACCATATTGGCCTTCCCGGGATGATACAAAATGGTGATATCATAGTCTTTCAACAGCTCCAACCACCTCCGCTGCCTCAAGTTGAGATCTTTTTGCTTGAACAAATAATATAGACTCTGATGATCCATGAATACTTTGCACAACACGGCGTAAAGGTAATGCCTACAAATCTTCAGTGCATGAACAATGGATGCCAACTCTAAGTCATGAACATGGTAATTCTTCTCATGAACCTTCAACTACCACGACATGTATGCAATCACCCTACCATCGTGCATCAATACTACACCGAGCCCAATACGCGATGCATCACAATACACCGTGTAGGATCCTGAACATGTGGGCAGCACCAATATTGGTGTTGTAGTCAAGGAAGTCTTGAGCTTCTGAAAGCTCAACTCACACTCATTGAACCACCTGAATGGAGCACCCTTCTGGGTCAATCTAGTCAATGGGGCTGCTATGGATGAAAACCCCTCTACAAACCGGCGATAATAACCCACCAAACCCAGGAAACTCCAAATCTCTGTAGCTGAGGTAGGTCTAGACCAGTTCTGAACAGCCTCAATCTTCTTAGGACCCACTTTAATGACCTCGACTGATACAACATGTCCCAAAAAGGCAACAGAATCCAACCAAAACTAATACTTTGAAAACTTGGCATATAATTGACTATCTCTCAGAGTCTGAAGTATAATTCGAAGATTCTGCTCATGATCCTCTCGACTGCGGGAGTAGATCAAGATATCATCAATGAATATGATCACAAAAGAATCCAAATAGGGCTTAAATACCTGGTTCACCAAATCCATAAATGTTGCTGGGGTATTTGTCAACCCAAATAACATCACTAGGAACTCATAATGCCCATACTGAGTCTGAAAAGTTGTCTAAGGGACATTCGATACCCTAATCATCAACTGATGGTAGCCAGACCTTACATCAATCTTTGAAAATCCTTTGGCACCCTGAAGCTGATCAAATAAGTCATCAATCCTCGGTAACGGATACTTGTTCTTGATAGTGACTTTGTTCAACTACCGATAGTCTATACACATCCTCATCGAACCATCCTTCTTCTTCACGAACAACACGGGCGCACCCCAAGGCTAGACACTAGGTCTAATGAATCACTTATCAAGTAAATCTTGCAACTGCCCCTTCAGTTCCTTCAACTTAGGCAGGGCCATACGATATGGCTGAATAGAAATAGGATGAGTGCCCGGAGCCTAATCAATACAGAAGTCAATATCTCTGTCGGGTGGTATCCCCCGCAGATTTGCAGGAAACACTTCTAGAAACTCACGCACAACAAGTTCTGAATACATAGAAGGAACCTCTACACTAGAATCGCGAATATAAGCTAAATAAGGTAGACATTCCTTCTCGACCATATGCCAAGCCTTCAAATATGAAATGACCATGTTGGTAGAATGGCCATGAGTCCCTCTCCACTCTAATAGAGGCAACCCTAGCATGGATAAGGTCACCGTCTTGGCGTGATAGTCCAATATAGTATGATAAGGTGACAACCAATCCATGCCCAAAATAACATCAAAGTCTACCATATCAAGAAGTAGGAGATTTACACGTGTCTCAAGACTCCCAATAGTAACCACACACGAACGATAGACACGTTCTACAAAAATAGAATCTCCCCAAAGGAATGAACACATACACATGAGCACTTAAAGAATCACGAGGCACAACTAGATGTGAAGCAAAATAGGATGACACATAGGAATAAGTAGAGCCTGGATCAAATAGAATTGAAGCATCTCTATGGCAAACTGGAAGAACACCTGTGATAATAGCGTCAGATGACTCAGCCTCGGAGCTGGGAATGCATAAAAATGGGGTTGGGCCCCACCACCCTGACCTCTGCCTCTCAGACGACCTCTAGCAGGCTGGCCTTCACCTTTAATGGCATGACCTCTACCTCTAATGGTCTGACCTCCACCTATGACAGCCTGACCACCGCCTGTAGTTGGCTGAGCGGGTGGTGAAGCAACTGGTGCCAGAACCATTGCACGAGAACTCTATTATAGCATGGTGCTCAATAATCTCGGGCAGTACCTCCTTATGTGACCTACACCCCCACACTCAAAATACCCTCCCGACTGTTATGGCTGTTAAAGCTGAGACTGATCCGAACAGGCCGGATAACCACTGTGGTAGCTCTGGATCGGAGGCGCACTAATAGGAGCTAATGGTGCACTGTAGGCTAGCTGCCTAATACGAGATACATAAGGACCACGATACCTGAAGCATCATGGGATGTCTGAAATGCTGACTGAAATGGCCTGGGAGGATGGCCTCTACCCAAAGTACCCCTGCCTCCAGATGAGGCGCCACTAAAACCTCCAAAATGACGAGGCCTCTTATCTGATACCGGCCCCCTCTCCTAACCATGAATCATCTCGATCCGTCTAGCAATCTCTACGACCCTTTGAAAAGAAATATCATCTCTAGTATCCTTGGCCATCTGTAGCCTAATACTTAAAGTGAGCCCATCAATGAATCTCCTCACTCTCTCCCTCTCAATAGGGATCAAGACAATGGCATGGCAAGCTAGGTCCACAAATCGAGTCTCATACTGGGTGACGGTTATGCTACACTGCTGAAGGTGCACGAATTGCGTGCGATACTCCTTTCTCAAAGGGAAAGAAATGAACTTCTCTAGAAATAGCTATGAAAACTGATTCCATGTAAGTGAAGGCGAACCGGCTGGTCTAGTCAACACATAATCTCTCCACCATCTCTTGGCAGAACCGGTCATCTAGAACACTGCAAAGTCGACCCCATTGGTCTCAACAATACCCATGTTGCGTAACACCTCGTGGAAATGGTCTAAGTAATTGTGTAGGTCCTGAAGGTGCACCGCTGAAATGAACAAAAAGAGCTTGGTAAACTTATCAAGGCCTCAGAAGACATAGCGGGCCTATCCCCGGCCTGTGCCGCAACAACCGGCTGAACTACCCATACTGGATGGGCTACTGGAGTTTGATATATGGGAGCCGTCAGCTCTGGAGTGTGAGTAGCAGGAGTCTGTGCTCCTCCCCCATCCTAAGAGATGGATGGCGCCACCAGAAATTCACTGGTCTGGGCCACACTCTCCATAAGGCCCACCAAGTGGACTAGAGCATCCTGAAGCACTAGAGTGGCTATGAATCCATCCGAGACCTGAGATGGTCCGACTGGTACGGTCTGAGCTGGGATCTCCTCCTCATGAGCAATCTGAGGCTCCACTGCGGGTGCTACTTCTCGAGCTTTAGGCCGAGCTCTGCCTCTGCCTCGGCCTCTGGCTCGACTTCAGCCTCGGCCTCTGCCCTTGGTAGTAGCTGCAACATGGGGCTTCGGCTCCTACCTAACTGTAGATGTTGTGCGTGTTCTCACCATCTACAGGAGAGCAAGAATGGAATGATTCAAACATCAATGATAGAACAAGATCGCACGATAGGGAAAGAAAGAAGTGAATTTTTTCCTAAAATTCCATAGCCTTTGGAAGATATGTACAGACATCTCCGTACCGATCCTCCAGACTCTACTAAGCTTTCTCATGACTCGTGAGACCTAGGCAACCTAGTGCTCTGATACCAACTTGTCACGACCCGAAATCCCAACCTCGGGGTCATGATGGCGCCTAACTTCTACTTGCTAGTGAAACCGATATGGAACAGAAAATTAACTTATTTTAACAATTTATAACAAGATATTAACAATGAAAAAAATATAAGTCTGAAGTATAGTAAAATAATAACGATCAACGAAGATTAAACATAATCTAGAAGTTGGTGTCACGAGTACATGAACATAAATAGTGCTACAAACATGGTCTGGACAAATTACACTATTTTGAAACTCAATAAAACAGTAAAGGAAGGGAGGAAGGGGACTCTAGAGCTGCGGACGTCGTGCAGTTGTACCTCATGTCTCCGTCAGCGACTGAATCCGAGCAAAATCTACTGAAGTGGAGAGTGTAGTATGAGTACAACCGACCTTATGTACTCTGTAAGTGGCGAGCCTAACCTCGATGAAGTAGTGACGAGGCTAAAGCGGGCCACTAACATTAACATGTACGCAGTAATAATAATAATAATAATAATAAGAAAGGAAAAATAGGAAATGGAAGTAAAGCAATTAGTTTGTGAAAATGAACTCGAACCTCACTATCAGAAAGCCCAGAATAACAAGTCTCGTAACCTCATATAAAAATGTTGAAATCAACACAACAATAGCAACAAGTACAACACACACATTTTGTTGCGACGCGCAACCCGATCCTACCATATCATCCTTTATCAATATCAAGTACCATGTATACACTCTGTTGCGGCACACAACCCGATCCCACCATATCATCATTTATCAACATCAAGTATCCGCCCTTATTTCACCATTTCATTTCACTATCTTTCAATTTCCATTGCGGTGTGCAACTCGATCTCCAAACAATTTCAATTAACGTAAACAATCCAATAACTCAATTTACAAGAATTTCTACATCAAAGAGTAAAATTACAAGGCACTAAAGGACCACATAATAATCAAAGAATCTTTAAATTCGAAGTTTCTACTTTACAAGTTTATCGGTATCTAACACACTCAACGAATCACGCAAATAAAACTACATCTTAGAATGCAACAAATATTACAAAATAATTGGACAAGTAAAGCATGTGACAATTATGGTGTGCAAGTAAACAGTTAAGGCAAGTAGCAAATAAGCACGGAGTCATGGAAAGGACGAACAATTTAATTCAAGAATATTTAAATGACAAATAGCAATTATGGCATAGAAGTCAAATAAAGCATGTAAAAATTAAGGCATGAAATAAGATAATTCATGAAATAACGAGAAAACATGGAAACAAATATCTTGACGGTGTATATACACTCGTCACCTCGCATATACGCCCGTTTTCTCACATAATCCACACAACACATAGTTCAAAATTTTCTAATTCCCTCAAGTCAAGGTTAGACCAAACACTTACCTCACTCCACAATCAAATCAAAGCTCAATGGGGCCTTTCTTCTAGAATTAGCCTCCAAACCAATCAAATCTAACCAAATATAGATCAAACAATTCAAAATAAGCTTTAGAAATTACCCACAAGTAAAAAAGATTCAATTTTTAATGATTTTGGAAAAGGTCAACCCCAGGCCCGCTTGGTCAAAATTCGAGATTCGGACCAAAACCCGATTACCCAATCACCCCCAATCTCGGTTATGTGATTAGTTTCAAAATCTGACCTCATTTTTAGGTCTAAATCTCATTTTCTCAAAATTCTCAATTTCTACCAAAATCCCTAATTTTCTACCATGAAAAAGCATAGATTAAAGGTTAAAATCAATGTGTGTTTGTATAAATGGAAGAAAACAAGTTAAAATCTACTAACCTATGAAGTTGGGATGAAATTTCTCTTCCAAATTGCCTCTAGGCCGAGCTCAAACTTGAAAATGGTAAAAAAATGGATTAAATCCCGACTTTGGGATATTTAAGTCACTGGGCTTCAGGCCTTCCTCGCGTTCGCGAAGGGTCTGACGCGATTGTGCAGAGCAGCGGCCAAAATGGCCTTCGCGTTCGCGAGGGGTTGCACGTGTTCACGATAGTCTGTCCCCCCTGGACATCGCGTTCATGAGCCTGGGCTCGCATTCGCGTAGAACAGACCTCTGCCTCCCCCCAGAATCCTTTACCCATCACGTTCGCGAAGGGTAATCCCTCTGGTGCTTCGCGTTTGCGGACTCTTCTCTACATTCGCGATGAAGAAAGCCTCCCCAGTCCCAAGTTACCCTTCGCGATCGTGAAAGTAGCTTCGCGATCGCGAAGAACAACACACCATATATCAGCAACGGTGAAAACCAGCAACCTTCTAAGTCCAAAATCGATCTGTAGCCTATCCAAAACTTACCCGAGCCCCTGGGGATCCAAACCAAACATGTACACAAGTGTAATAACATCATACGAACTCACTCGTACGATCAAAACACCAAAATAACACCTAGAATTACGAATCGGATATCAAAATGTATAAATGTTTTAATGAAACTTAAGAACTTTCAAATTCACAACCGAGCGTCTGAATCATGTCAAATCAACTCGTTTTGAACCAAAGTTTGAAGACAAGTCAATAATAGTAAAATGAACCTATACCGAGTCCCAAGATGAAAATCTGAACCCGGTAGCTATAAAGTAAACCTACGATCAAACTTCAGAATTACTAGTTTTCAGCAAATCACGTTACGAACCCACTAGGACCGTCAAAATACTGATTCGGGTCCGTTTATACAAAATGTTGACCGTAGTCAACTCAAATCATTTTAAGGCAAAGATTCATATTTTCTTTAATTTTTCACATAAAGACTTTCTGAAACAAGACACGGACTGCGCAAGCAAATCGAGAGACGCGTAATGGAGCTAATCGAGGTCTCAAAACATGGAAATAAAGGCTAAAACTCAAAATGACCTATCAGGTTATCACATTCTCTGCCTCTAAATCAAACGTTCGTCCTCAAACGGGCATAGAATGGTACCTGGGCTGGTGAAAAGGTTTGGGTATCTACTCCGTATGTCGGACTCGGACTCCCACGTGGCTGCCTCGATCAACTGTCCTCTCTACTGCACTGTAACAGAAGGATAACTCTTAGACCTCAACTTTCGGTCCTGCCATGCTAGAATGGCCACCAGCTCCTTCTCGTAAGTCAAATCCTTGTCCAATAGGACTGAGCTGAAATATAATACATGGGACGGATCATTGTGATACTTCCGGAGCAAGGAAACATGGAAGACCGGGTGAACTACTGATAAGCTAGGTGGCAGTTAAATCTTGTAGGCCACATCACCAACCCTCTCAAGAATCTCAAAGGGTCCGATATACCTAGGGCTCAACTTGCCCTTCTTTCCGAACCTCATCACACCCTTCATAGATGAAACTCGAAGAAAAACCCCTCTCCAACAATGAATGCAACATCATGAACTTTACCATCGGCATAACTCTTCTCCCTGGACTAAGTTGTGCGTAGTCGATCCTGAATTATCTTGACCTTTTCCAAGGCATATCGAACCAAATCGGTACCCAACAACTGATCCTCACCGACTCAAACCAACCAACTGGTGAACGGAATTGCCTCCCATATAATTCCTCATAGGGAGCCATCTGAATACTCGATTGGTAGTTGTTGTTGTAGGCAAACTCCACAAGCGTTAAAAATTGATCCCAAGGACC
Source organism: Nicotiana tabacum (assembly GCF_000715075.1). Taxonomy (NCBI): domain Eukaryota; kingdom Viridiplantae; phylum Streptophyta; class Magnoliopsida; order Solanales; family Solanaceae; genus Nicotiana; species Nicotiana tabacum. The sequence continues at coordinate 30,911,863 of NC_134098.1, forward strand.
CCCAAAATCCATAACGTAGGCGCGAAGCATATCTTCCAATATCTAAATGGTGCGCTCGGACTGCCTGTTCGTCTGGGGGTGAAATTCTATACTCAACTCAACTTGAGTGACTATCTCACACTGTACGGCCCTCCAGAAGTGCGATGTGAACTGCGTACCTCGATCAAAATGATTGACACCGGCACACTGTGAGGACGAACGATCTCGTGGATATAGATCTCAGCCAACCGCTCTAAAGAATAGGTAACTGCTACTAGAATGCAATGTGCCGACTTGGTCAACCTGTCCACAATGACCCACACTGTGTCAAATTTCTTCGAAGGCTGTGGGAGACCAATAACAAAGTCCAAGGTAATACACTCTCACTTCCACTCAGGAATCTTAAGATTTTGAAGCTAGCCGTCGGGCCTCTGATGCTCATACTTTACTTGCTGACAATTCAAACACCGAGCCACATATACAACTATATCCTTCTTCATTCTTCTCCACCAATAATGTTGTCTCAAATACTGATACATCTCGGTGGCACCCGGATAAATGGAATACCACGAACTGTGGGCCTCCTCAAGAATTAACTCACGAAGCCCATCCACATTGGGCACACAAATCTGACCCTGCATCTGCAATACCCCATCATCTCCAATAGTAACCTACTTCGCACCACCATGCCGCACCGTGTCCTTAAGGACAAGAAAATGGGGGTCTTCATACTGAAGTTCTCTGATGCGCTCATAAAAATAAGACCGAGAGACCATGCAAGCTAGAACCTGACTAGGCTCCGAAACATCTAACCTCAAGAACTGATTGGCCAAAGCCTGAACATCTGATGCTAACGGCCTCTCACCAACTGGAATATACGCAATGCTACCTATACTCACAGTTTTTCTACTCAAGGCATCGGCCACCACATTGGCCTTCCTAGGATGATACAAAATAGTGATATCATAGTCTTGCAACAGCTCCAACCACCTCCGCTGCCTCAAGTTGAGATCCTTTTGCTTGAACAAATATTGTAGACTCCGATGATCCGTGAATACCTCATACGACATGATGTAGAGGTAATTCCTCTAAATCTTCAGTGCATGAACAATGGCCGTTAACTCTAAGTCATGAACAGGGTAATTCTTCTCATGAACCTTCAACTGTCGCGACGTATATGCAATCACCCTTCCATCCTACATCAATACTGCATTGAGCCTAATATGCTATGCCTCACAATACACCGTTTAGGATCCTGAACCTGTGGGCAGCACCAACACTGGCATTGTAGTCAAGGCAGTCTTGAGCTTCTAATAGCTCAACTCATACTCATCGAACCACCTGAACGGAGCACCCTTCTGGGTCAATCTAGTCAATGGGGCTTCTATGGATGAAAACCCCCTACGAAGCGGCGATAATAACCCACCAAACCCAGGAAACTCCAAATCTCTATAGCTAAAGTAGGTCTAGACCAGTTCTGAACAGCCTCAATCTTCTTAGGATCCACTTTAATGCCCTCGACTGATACAACATGTCCCAAAAAGGCAACCGAATCCAACCAAAACTCACACTTTGAAAACTTGGCATATAACTGACTATCTCTCAGAGTCTGAAGTACAATCTGAAGATGTTGCATATGCTCCTCTCGACTGCGGGAGTATATCCAGATATCATCAATGAATACGATCACAAAAGAATCTAAATAGGGCTTAAATACATGGCTTATCAAATCCATAAATATTGCTGGGGCATTTATCAACCCAAATGACATCACTAGGAACTCATAAAGCCCATACCGAGTCTGAAAAGCTGTCTTAGGGAAATCTGATGCCCTAATTGTCAACTGATGGTAGCCAGACCTCAAATAAATCTTCGAAAACACTTTGGCAACCTAAACCTGATCAAATAAGTCATCAATCCTCGGCAATAGATACTTGTTCTTGATAGTGACTTTGTTTAACTACTGATAGTCTATACACATCCTCATCGAACCATCCTTCTTCTTCACGAATAACAGGGGCGCACCCCAAGGGATTAATTGCAAGACGAGACAGTAGGTCTAATGAATCCCTTATCAAGTAAATCTTGCAATTGCTCCTTTAGTTCCTTCAACTCGGACGGGTCCATACGGTATGATGGAATAGAAATGGGCTTAATGCTTGGAGCCAAATCTATACAGAAGTCAATATCTCTGTCGGGTGGCATCCCCCGCAGATCTGCAGGAAACACTTCTAGAAACTCACGCACAACAGGTACCGAATCCATGGAAGGAACCTCAGCACTAGAATCACGAATATAGGATAAATAAGCTAGACATCCCTTTTCGACCATACGATGAGCCTTCAAATAAGAAATGACCCTACTGGTAAAATAGCCAGGAGTCCGTCTCCACTCTAATCGAGGCAACCCCGGCATGGATAAGGTCACTGTCTTGGCATGATAATCCAATATAGCATGATAAAGTGACAGTCAATCCATGCCCAAAATAACATCAAAGTCTATCATATCAAGAAGTAGGAGATCTACACTAGTCTCAAGACTCCCAATAGTAACCACACATGAGTGATAGACATGGTCTACAATATTAGAATCTCCAAAAGGCATGGACACGTACACAGGAGCACTCAAAGAATCACGAGGCACAACCAGTTGTGAAGCAAAATGGGATGACACATAGGAATAAGTAGAGCCCGGATAAAACAGAACTGAAGCATCTCTATGTCAAACTGGAACAATACCTGTGATAATGGCGTCAGATGACTCGGCCTCAGGCCTAGTTTGGAATGCATAAAAATGGGGCTAGGCCCTACCAACCTAACCTCCGCCTCTCGGATATCCTCTAGTAGGCTGGCCTTCACCTCTAATGGCCTGATCTCCACCGCTAATGGCCTGACCTCCACCTCTGGAAGCCTGATTCCTACCACTAGCTGGCTGAGCGGGCGGTGAAGCAACCTCTGCTGGAACCATGGCACGAGAACTCTGTTGTGGAATGCTGCTCAACAATCTCGGGCAGTACCTCTTTATGTGACTTCTACCCTCACACTCAAAACACCCTCCCGGTTGTTGTGGCTGTTGAAGCTGAGACTAACCCAAATGGGCTGAATAACCACTATGGTTGCTCTGGATCGGAGGCGCACTAATAAGAGTTGATTGTCACGGGGCCAATTTTTCAAAGGCAGTGTGGGACAGCCCTATGAGCAAAATCGCTCTCTAAGGCATCAGTCCTAAAACAATGAATAGCACAATCGTGCTGAAGCAATGGCAAACACATAAAACAAGCAAGAAAACACTGAAAGAAAGAGACCAAGATGTAGGAGGCAAGTTCCCTTTTCTGTTGTATTTATCAATTATGAGTTGCTTACAAAGAATTAGCCTAATGACTATTTATAAAAATCAAAAGGGCTGTACAAGGGGAGTTGTTGGCAGGGCTGGCAAGGCTGGCAAGCAATCTGGTGCATTCTAGCCTGGCAAAGATGGCAAGCTGCTTGGTGCATTCCAGCCTGGCAAAGCTGGAAAGGTAGCCTAGAGGGATCCTGCTATCAACCATGGCCCAGAATGTCAAAGATGCTCTTCCACTTTCGGCTGCTTGTCCCTTAATCAGCTGACTTTCGGCCAAAGGTGCCTTTTGATGGCATCTTATGATTTTCGTGAGGCCCCAAGTATTTTCCCACTGATGGCTATCCAAGATTTGAGCTCGGGTAAGCCTCGCAGATGCTGGAATTGTAGAAAATTAATAGGTACGACGGCGGGGCGATGCATGATCCCCCACTTAAAATGGCGATGACCCCGGCGCCGCACAACTGAAGATAATTGTGGACTTGTTCTCTCAACTTCCACAAATCTTCGTATTTCTCCCATGATGCCTCCTCTAGCAAAGTTCCTTTCCTGTAGACAAGGAACTGTGTGCTCGAATTGCCCCATCCTTTCCCATGGACCAATTGATGGTCTATGATGGCCTCTACTTGCTTGTCTCTTACTGGTGGAGTAATAAAAATTTGACTGCGGCTGTATTGTGCCCGATCCTTGTCTTTCACATCTTCAAAATATGGTTTCAGTTGGCTAGCGTAGAAGACGAGATAGATATTTAGATGACGCGGCACGTCCAGTTGGTAGGAGATTATACCTACCTTGGAAACAATCTCGAATGGGCCTTCGTATCTGCGAATCAGGCTATGACTAATGACTCGCAGTGATTTGAACTACAGTGGAATCAATTTCACCATGACTTTGTCTCCAATCCTATAGTTGACTAGACGACGTTTTCAATCTGTAAATATCTTCATTTTACGGGCGGCTTTGTTAAGATACGACCTTGCTAGGTCGGCTTATTCCTCCCAAGTCTTGGCCATGTGATAAGCGCCCAGATTCTTCAATCCGATGTTGATGGGCAATGACTATGGGGTGTTGGGCTGTTGCCCAGTTACAATCTCAAAGGGACTCTTCCCGGTCGCTTCGCTCCGTTGCAAATTGTAAGAGAATTGGGCTATACTAAGTAGTTTAGCCCAATCCCTTTGGTTGGCGCTGACGTAGTGCCGTAAGTAGAATTCTAGGAGAGCGTTAATCCTCTCTGTCTGTCCATCCATTTGAGGATGGAAACTTGTTGAGAAGTGCAATTTGGATCCCAACAAGCTGAATAGGTCCTTCCAGAATGCGCCAGTAAATCGAGGGTCTCGATCACTAATAATGTGCTTCGGCACACCCTAATGTTTTACGACGTCCCTCAAGAATAGACGCGCTGCCTCTTTAGCCTTGCAACTGGCCATGGTGGCCGAAAAGGTTGCATACTTGGTGAATCTATAGACAACCACCATGATGGTGCCGAACCTTTCTGAATTTGGTAGACATGTAATGAAGTCCATGGTGATGCTATCCCATGGCTTCTCCGTAACTGGCAGCGGTTCACGTAAACCCCCAGGGAGTTTAGATTCCACCTTGTCTTGTTGACAAACTAGATAGGTGCGCACATATACCTCGATGTCGTCCTGCATCCGAGGCCAGTAGTAAGACGACTCAATCAGGGCTAAAGTGCATTTTTGCCCTGGATGACCTACCCAGGCAGTGTCATGACCTTTTTTCAGCAGTGTACGCCTGAGATTTGCCCACTTGGGCACGTACACTCTTTTTGCCAGTGGTGTATAGGAGACCGTCTTCCTCCCAAAATCTTTGGGTCTTGCCTTGACTGGCCAAGACAAGAAGTTGTTTTGCTATGGGGTCATGTTGCATGCCCTCTTTGATGGTCTCAATAAGGCCACTGCTTGCTGAGCTAACAATGGTTGCCAGCACTGTTTTGTGACTTAAAGTGTCAGCTACCACATTAGCTTTCCCCGGTTTGTATTCCAGGGTGTAGTCAAACTCGGCCAGGAAATCTTGCCAACGGGCCTGCTTAGCGGATAGCTTCTTATGGGTCTAGAAGTAGCTTGTTGCGACATTGTCAGTCTTGACAACAAAATGAGCCCCCAACAAGTAGTGATGCCATGTCCTTAAGCAGTGGACTACGGACGTCATTTCTTTCTCCTGGACAGTGTAACGCCTCTCGGCGTCGTTCAGCTTTCGGCTCTCGAATGCTATAGGATGGCCTTCTTGCATCAGTACGCCTCCTATAGCAAAGTCAGACGCATCGGTCTGAACTTCAAAAACTTTAGAGAAATCAGGCAGGGCCAATACAGGTTCTTTGGTGATTGCTGCCTTAATTTTCCCAAATGCCTCCTGGCATATGTCGCTCCATTTCCACTCGCGCTTCTTCTTCAGCAAGTTAGTCAGTGGTACTGCAATAGTCGAATAACCAAAGATGAATCTCCTTTAATAGTTGGCTAAGCCTAGGAAGGACCGAAGTTCTGGTACCTTCGTTGGAGCTTCCCAGTTCTGGATAGCTTCCACCTTGTCTCTATCCATCCGGATTTCCCCATGGATAATGGTATGCCCGAGGAACTATACTATGGGCTGTGCGAAGCTGCACTTTTCACGTTTTATGCACAGATCATTCTCCCTTAGTACCTTGAATACCTTGCGAAGGTGCTCCATATGGTCTTCCATATTGTTGCTATAAACCACAATGTCATCTAAATAGACGGTAACAAACTGATCCAAAAAAGGGATAGAACAATTTGTTCATCAACGTACAGAATGTTGCAAGAGAGTTGGTCAACCCAAATGGAATTACCAACCATTCAAAAGCCCCATAGCGTGTGATGCAAGTTGTTTTGGGCTCATCTCCGTCGGCGATCCATACTTGATAGTAGCCTTTCCTCAGGTCCATCTTCGTGAATACCTTGGCCTGCCCCAAGCAATCAAATAAATCAGTAATCAGAGGGATGGGGTACTTGTTCTTTACTGTGACCTTGTTAAGGGCCCAATAATCAATACACAAGCACATGGTACCCTCCTTCTTCTAAAATAAGACAGGAGCTCCGTAAGGTGCCTTGGATGGACGGATGTGGCCATCCTCTAGCAACTCCTTGAGTTGCTTCCTCAATTCCTCTAATTCTGGGGCGCCATGCGATAAGAAGACATGGAAGGTGGCTTTGCCCCTGGAACAAGCTCGATCTGATGATCAACTTCCCTTAGTGGTGGAAATTGTTTGGGAAGTTCTTCCGGCATCACGTCCTTATTATTTTCAAGGACTTGTTCAATGTAGGGAGGCAATGCTACTACCTCAAGGGAATTCTCGATGATTCCTGTCAAGGTTGCAAGAAATGTTGTTTCCTCTTTCTTGAAACCTTTCACAAGCTGCATCGCGGACAGATGCATTCCATTTTGTGGCACCCAAACAAGGGGCACAATGCACGAGCCTCCAGAATCGCTTATATGAAGCTGGTTGAGACGTGGCGAAATAAGTGCGTTGATCTCGTACCAAAAATCTAATCCCAATATGATATCAAAGACGTCTATGGGGGCAACGGTGAAGTCTGTCAATCCCTGCCAGCCTCCTAAAGCAATGTGCACATTAGGAGCAAATCCATGAACAATAGTGGGGAGGGCATTGACGGTCTTCAACAGCGTGTCGCTAGATATAAAGACAAGTCCAAGATCCCTAGCTTGTTCCTCTGTCATGAAATTATGTATCGCACCTTTGTCCACCATGATGCGCAGATCATTGCCTTTCAACTTGGCATCGATAAATAATGATTCACGTGGCCTCACATGAGGCGGCTGGGCAGAAATTGAGGCAAGGGTCATGTGGTTGATTAAGGCCATATGATTGAACAAGACCACATCTTTGTTCTTCCCTTATCCCGCACCATCAACTGGTGCTCCACGCTCCTCGGGTTGCTTGCCGGTTGGCGCAGCTGTTTGTCCTTGCTGCTGGTGGGCTACAACTATTGCTCCTAGTTTGCTCAGTGTAGGGAAAAATCGAGCAGCATGAGAAAAGTCTCAGCAGAGGTAGCAAACATCCCGTTGAGCACCTCATTTCTTCTTCTCCTCATAATTCTTGCGGAAGTGGGAAGAGTGGTTTGCGGTTGCCTATGTTCTCGTGTTCTCGTTCAGAACATATTTTTCTTTACCTCGGTGGGTGTCCGTCTTGGGAGTAGCAGTTTCCTGGCTCCGGTTGTTATTTCCCTTAGGCGCTCCGTTCCGGAAATCTAAAAATGATTCGGCTATTACAATAGCCTCATCGATGGTGTCGACCTATCGCCTTTGCAGCTCTTGTTTGGCCCAGTTCTATAGGCCAACCAAGAAATGGAACAATATATCCTTACTGGTTAAGTTGGGGATCTGAAGGGTGAGTTTGGTGAACTCCTTCACGTACTTACGGATAGAGGATGTTTGCCTGAGCTCCCTCAACTATCGGCGAGCTTCGTGCACCACATTTTGAGGGTAAAACTGTCGTTTTAGCTCCACTTTGAACTGTTTCCATGTGTCGATGAAGCATGTTCCTTTCTCCATATCTGCCTTCTTCCTCCACCACCACCACTAGGGCGGTGTCGGTCAAATATATGGCTGTCATTCGGATCTTGGCAGCATCGTTGGCTATGCTTACATGTTCAAACTAAGCATCTAATTGCCACAAGAAGTTTTTCATATCTTGAGCGCTTCTTTCACCCCGAAATTCTTTGGGTTTAGGAGCCTCAATACGAGTCTCTCGGACAGTGACGGGACCTCACCCGCTGGCTCCTGCGGTCTCTTCTAGATGCAGTTTTAAAGCCTCGACTTCTGCCTGCATGGTATACAAAGCCTCAGTGAGCTTGAGTTCAAGGTTAGTTAGCCCTTTGTGTTGCTCCTGAATGTTCCCTTTGACTTCACCAAGTCCATCAAGGGCAGCTGACTCAAGGGAACAAAAATTGTTTTCGGTGATAGCAATACGACGGTGTAAGGCAGTCAAACCTGTTTCTACCATAACCATCCTCTCTTCGAGAGTTCTGGTTTCGGAAGATTCATGTTCCACGTAGGGTAGCCTTTCGCTATCAGGCTGTGGAGATACGTCTCTAGCCCTACTTTTGTCGCGCTTCCTGGCCATACCTCTCTGTACTTCTAGGTTCTCTTCAACATGGTTTTCTTCTACGTTGTGATGTGAGTTCTTAGCCATGCAAGAACCTAAGCTCTAATACCAATTGTCACGGGGCAGATTTTTCAAAGGCACCATGGGACAACCCTATGAACAAAATCGCTCTCTAAGGCTTCAGTCCTAAAACAATGAGCAGCACAATCGTGCTGAAGCAATGGCAAACACACGAAACAAGCAAGAAAGCACTGAAAGAAAGAGACCAAGATGTGGGAGGCAGGTGCCATTGTTGTATTTATCAATTATGAGTTGCTTACGAAGAATGAGCCTAATGACTATTTATAGAAATCAAAAGGGTTGTACAAGGGGAGTGGTTGGCAAGGCTGGCAAGTAGCCTGGTGCATTCCAGCCTGGTAAAGCTGGCAAGCTGCCTGGTGCATTCCAGCCTGGCAAAGCTGGAAAACCAGCCTAGAGGGATCCTGCTATCAACCATGGCCCAGAATGTCAAAGGTGCTCTTCCACTTTCAGCTGCTTGTCCCTTGGTCTGCTGACTTTTGGCCAATAGTGCCTTTTGATGGCATCTCATGATTTTTGTGAGGCCCCAAGTGTTTTCCCACTAATAGCTGTCCAAGATTTGAGCTCGGGTAATCCTCGCCGTCGCTGGAATTGCGAAAAATTAATAGGTGTGATGGTGGGGCGGTGCATGATGGTGCACTGTAGGCTAGCTGCCTAAGATGAGATACATTAGGACCATAACTACCCAAAGCACCGTGGGATGTCTGAAGTGCTGACTGAAACGGCCTGGGAGGATGGCCTCCACACAAAGTACCCCTGCATCCAGATGAGGCACCACTAAAACCTCTAAAATGATGAGGACTCTTATCTGATACTGCTCCCCTCTCCTGACCATGAACCATCTCGATCAGTCTAGCAATCTCTACATCCCGCTGAAAAGAAATATCATCTCCAGTATTCTTGGCCATCTGTAGCCTGATACTGAAAGTGAGCCCATCAATGAATCTCTTCACTCTTTCCCTCTCAGTAGGGAGCAAGACAATGGCATGGCGAGCTAGGTGCACAAATCGAGTCTCATACTGGGTGACGGTCATGCCACCATGTAAAGGTGCTCGAACTACCTGTGATACTCCTCTCTCAGAGTGAAAGAAATGAACTTCTCTAGTCAATACATAATCTCTCCACCATCTCTTAGTAGAATCGGTCATCTGGAACACTGCAAAGTCGACCCCATTGGTCTCAACAATACCCATGTTGCGTAACACCTCGTGGCAACAGTCCAAGTAATCCTATGGGACCTGAAGTTGCACCACTGAAATGAACAGGAAAGAACTTAGTAAACTTATCCAGTCTCATCAAGGCCTCAGAAGACATAGCGGGCCTATCCCCGGCCTGTACCGCAATTACTGGCTGAACTACCCTAACTGGCTGGGCAGCCATGTGCTCCGGAGTATGAGTAGCGAGAGTCTGTGCTCCTCCCCCAGCCTGAGAGATGGCTAGTGCCATCGAAAATGCACCGGTCTGGGCTACACTCTCCATAAGGCCCACCAAGCGGACTAGAGCGTCCTGAAGCACTAGAGTGGCTATGAATCCCTCCGAGACCTAAGCTGGTCCGACTGGTACAGGCTGAGCTGGGATCTCCTCCTCATGAGCAATCTGAGGGTCCACTGCGGGTGCTACTACTCGAGCTCTAGGATGAGCTCTGCCTCTGGCTCGACTTCAGCCCCGGCCTCTACCTTGATAGTAGCTGCAACAGGGTGCTCCAGCTCCTACCCGGCTGCAGATGTTGTGTGTGTTCTCACCATCTGCGAGAGAGCAAGAATGTAATGATTCAAACATCAATGATAGAACAAGATCGCACGATAGAGAAAGAAAGAAGTGAAATTTTTCCTAAAACTCCATATCCTCTGGAAGATACAACATCTCTGTACCAATCCTCCAGACTCTACTAAGCTTGCTCATGACTCGTGAGACCAAGGCAACCTAGTGCTCTAATGCCAACTTTTCATGAACCGAAATCCCAACCTTGGGGTCAAGATGGCGCCTAACGTCTACTTGCTAGGCAAGATGATGTGGAACACAAAATTAACTTATTTTAACAATTTATAACAAGATATTAACAATAAAAAAATAGAAGTCTGAAGTATAGTAAAATAATAACGATCAGCGAAGTATAAACATAATCTAGAAACTGGTGCCACGAGTACATGAACATCTAGAGTGCTACAAACATGGTCTAAACAAATTACACTATTTTAAAACTCAATAAAATAGCAAAGGAAGGGAGGAAGGGGACTCCAGGGATGTGGACGCCGTGCAACTGTACCTCAAGTCTCCGTCACCGACTGAATCCAAGCAAAGCTACTGAACGCAGCTAGGACCAACTCCGGTATCTGCATAAGAAGGGTAGAGTATAGTATGAGTACAACCGACCCCGTGTATGTCACGACCGAAACCGAAGGGCCGCGACGGGCACCTGGTGCCTTACTCAACCGAGTACCAACGTAACATATCTTTCTTATCATACCATCATGGGTATATGAGCCATAAAGGCCTTCATGAGATAACCAGAATAAAACATAAGGGAATACTCGACATATGATGACCCAACATGATATCCAAACTTATACATGTGACATACGGGCCTATAAAGCCGACATGATCTTTTGGACACTCAAAACATAGGCGGACAAGGCCATACAAGTATCCATATACGTGACATCTGTCTGCAAGACTCTAAGAGTACATAAACATCATAAAGGTCGAGACAGGGCCCCGCCATACCAATCAATACATGTCCAAAGCATACTGACCAAATAGGCAACTCCGGAGCAAGTGAAGTACACCAACACCTTCCGCTGAGCTAATAGCCTACTAGGAGGACTATCAACCTGTCAATTGGGACCTGCGGGCATGAAACGCAGCCTCCCAAGGCAAAAGGGACGTCAGTACGAATAACGTACCGAGTATGTAAGGCAGAAAAGCATAAATAATAACAGTAATGTAAAGAGAGGTAGAGAAGATACAACCTATAACATTTGAGTGCCTCTAAGGGAGACTGACATAAAATGCATGATACATAAATATATACATATACTTTTAAAAACATATGCCTCTGTGTACAACACCATCATCATATCATACCCGGCCTTGAAGAGGACTCAGTAAAAACTTACCCGGCCATCATAAGGCTCGGTAGAATCGTACCCGGCTATGTGGAGCTCGGTAAAACCGACCAGTGGTTGCACAATAGTGTTGTACCCAACCGACTATAGCACGGCTCGGTAGAGTAAAATAGATACATATATATAATGCATACTGGACTCATGGAATCACGTTCTAAACCTTTCGGAGTGACATAAGGTCGTCGCACCCTTGATTAATATTATGGACATCCATACCTTCAATATGGATCTCAATAGGATTCAAGGATCACACATACTTGCTTAGAATAACTTTATAAGAAAAGAACAACATAGGCAGCCTTAGTTGCTAGGAGTAGATCCGTTATGAAATAGCATATCATTTATGTTCATTTCACTCTAGATCATGCCAAAAGAAAGAAGGAAGTGCCTTAACATACCTTTGAAATCTTCTATCCAATCGTCAAGAAAGCTCAATATGATCTTCTTACGTCTACAATGAGTAAACCGACTTCGTCGTCATCATATAAGCATTGTAGCTCTCATATTTAGAAACCAATATTCTATAAGAAAATGGACAGCACCTCCCTTGTTTTTACTACATCCCATATGTTACCAAAAGTCACCAAACAGCCCAAACAATAACAATATAGTTCACAATAAGCTCTCCGATTACTTCAACAACCATTTTGAGTGGCAAGCTCGATTTACGATTAACAAATTATGGTTTGAATCCAATTCCTTTTCATTGAATCTGCCTACAACATCTATAACAGCATTATTATGCTTACCGTATCATTTTCAGCCCAAAACATCATAAGAATAATCTTCAAATATAGTCTACACGCCTAGCACCTTAACCTTTATCGTCAACCTCTTATATTTCATGACATCTTCTTCAATCAACTTAATTAGTGCATAGATAAGCTTAACAACAGCATCCATAATATAATCAATCTATTTATAACAATATCCAGCCACAACAAACTATATATATAGCCTCAACACAGCCCATAAAAAAAAGATAATGGTTCCTTATGCCATGTCAGTTACTATCTTGTAGAGTTTTACTCAAACAACTAAACCAACACATGTTTAATCTTAAGCACAACAATGAACATGATTTACTTACCTTAGGCACAACATGAAATCCCAAGCTGGTGTAGCTCACAACAACCCTCAATCACACCACAACACTATAGGAGTTGTATTCTCTTCTTGTATAAACTTTTCTGTTCAAGCTGGTGTGTAAACACTTGTATTTTGCCTTTAACATATAATATATATATATATATATATATATATATATATATATATATATATATATATATATATATATATATATATGAAGGAGGGACTGATTCTTAGCTTAATCAGAAAGAACAACACGAAATCGGAGGTTACGTACCTTTGAAGAACCCTCCAAAACAGCCACAAGATGAAGAACTATGATCTAGCAAGCATCACGGGATTTCAAGCGTTGGATTCATGTTTTATCTTAGTTTTTCACCCTAGAATCATGGAGGAACCATTTGAGAGAATTTATGATGGTTTAGGAACTGTTTTGGACGAAAAATATTAGTTAAAATGACTTAGAATTGACTTAAATACAAGCTGGAGGTTTACACCGACTTTGTGGGTCCTATGGAAGCTGCTTGCGCAGTCTCGTAAAAATACGAATATCTCTCTACTTTGATGTCGTATCGGTAAACGATTAAATGCATTAGAAACTATACTCGTAGATATACAATTTTGTAAGTAGATCACCCCGTAATTCCAAGTATATTTTGAGAATAACTCAACTACATTTGACCTAATGTTCAGCACATTTATGAATGTAACTTGTGATGACCCTTGCCAACTTTTGTTCCACAACTCGATTGACTTCAAAACCTAACACACGTCTATCATATGACTAAAATAGCTCATAACATAATCTTCTTATAATGTTAAGCACCATAGTCTCACCCCAAAAGTACATGTTATAACATTCCAACTTGTCGATTTTCGATGAAACTTATTTTCATCAATTCGTTTAGCTTCTAAGCCTTCCAACCCTCTTGGTACTTGGTATTCATGATCTTAAATATTTGTAACCTCCACGGTAAAATGATTAACTTACTTTATAAACATTTCAAAGACGATTTCATTTTTGAGCTTACATCAATTGACTTAGGACGTACTCTTACGTATGAAAACATGGGGTGTAACATCATTCCCCCCTTTGGAACATTCGTCCTCGAATATTGACTTATGCGCTTATCAGTCTCATAACCCATAGGTCTTATGAATATTTTAATACTGTCCTTGACATCTAGGCAACTGTTCTATGAATAAATCCAAAGGCCAGGGAATTCCCCCCTTTAGGCCTTTTTCTCACACCACTACTTGTCGGAATTCTTCCAATATCATAACTGTAGCTACCTTCTATCATGCATCCTGTACGACTTTGTCCTTGTATGTGCGCCTATGCGACTCTTCTCTCCTTTTTCCTCCAGCTTTTAGCCAATCTCTAGGCCTTACTTTGGGAACATATATAGAACTTTGACAAGTTGTCCCTCTGGGCATCTATAGGTGTAGTGAAGTTCTTCGCTCGGTACTTGTCGAACTTACGACTATTGCTATATCTTGTTTCATAGCCTCGGTTAGCTATGCTTATGGCTTTACTACATTTAGGTAGCTTATACTATACCGTAACACTTACTTCGGTTTATTTTTACCAAGGTTGGCTACCCAACTCCAGGTTACTCTCTCGCTGCTTATCCTATATGTATAAATCTAAGTCCCTTTACGCTTCCTCATTATTGTTCATCTTAAGAATGACAACCTAATCGCATCTCATACTTTGAAACTTTTATCCATTTATTGTTGATTCACCTTAATGTTGATCTATAATCTACCACTGATAACTTGAAACCTCTTATGTAATATATTGTCACTAGGGCTCACGTCTCATCGGGGAACATCTGGAGTTATTTGCCTGATCCATTAGGGATAATACTATACTTCAATAATCGTATTTCATAGCATCCCAACGTGATTAATCTTGTGTGGGGTATTGTAATCTCGTTCAATTCATGAAATCTCTTCTCTTTGAATCATTACTTAATCGAAGGCCTAAACATCATCCTCTTATCATTTATCACAATTACACCCTTACTTTACAACTAGGGCAGCATTCCATCTCTTTCAAATGCTCCTAGTTTTAAACTCCTTTAAGTTCATTCAGGCTATACTGACTTTCTATAACTTATGGAAACCTTCAGCTCTCTTGTTTTTATGGACTTAATGCTAAGGCCTTACATATTATTGTCACCTTCTCACTCACCTTTTCTTATCCTTACTCCTATATACCTAAAACTATGTCGCTCTACCATACTATATCTTGAGACCTACACATATCTTTTTAAACTACTCGCAATCTTCCTTTAAATTGCCAGCACCATAGATTTCTTTTTGTGCCTTCTTAGTTGTCTTTAAATATAAGCAATTACTGTTCCTGGTCGTTCTGCCACTTTTTGTATGAATACTTGGCTTATCTTAATTCCCACACATATTGGAATTCCATGCAACCCATATGATCTCAAATATTACTTTTGATTTTACTTCTCGTTCATTAGTCATAGTAGGTGCCACTTTCTCATAGAGTGCATACGATGTTGTAGTGAGACTGTTGTTACAAGAACATTTATTTTTTAGGTCATTATGCTTAGGTTGAATCCATCTTCCTTATTTCCTCAGCTAGTATTTCGTTGTATTACTTAGGAGAGACCCTATGACTCTTGTACCGCTGTGAGCTTATTACATCGTATACCCGACAGAATTATCGATGTTCTTACTCGCCTAAATATATCCTTAGTTACATAACTTCGTGCCCTTGTGCTCGTAGGGTTACTTCTGAGCTCAAATTTTGATTGTCTCCTTAGTTGAACTCTCTCTTATTTTCGTAAAACTTAAACTGTACCTTTAACTGCCCCAACTCCTATCTGAAAATTTTTCAACGATTGCGATCTCGTGTCTACTAGACTGAATTCCCTATGCTGGGGTTCACTACATTTATCTTGCATGATCTATTGATTTATTTGTGACCTCTTGTCTAGCCATAACTAGGCTCTTCCTGAATCAACTACAGACTACTCATTGGTCCATTCTCATATCTATATTCTGCGCAACCCCTCTTGGGTTATGTTTTTTTGTCTTAACTTACCCCTCGCACTGGCTCCTTATGTATCAAGTGTCCATTCACACATATTTACCAATAACATCCCGGGCGGGAACCCTTATTTCCTTTTCCCGATGTCGTGCTTGCATAATATTCTGGAGTCGTAACATATCTGTATGATTTTAATAAATGCAATCTCATTCCTTTCGCCTTTTTACCATAATCTTCCTTTACTATTCCATAGTTACCTAGACCACTTAACTCCGACCTAATACCATATCATACCATCCCCCCCCCCCCAGGGGAGTACTAACATTTAATGCTATGAAGATTTACCTATAAGTGTTTTACCTCTTCATCTTCGGCGTCTTTTCACATCTTCACTGACCCTTACTCACCCCTCGGTAACCCTTTTGTACTAAGAATAACTGAATTTCTTACGCACGACGGTGACACCTAGTGTAACTGGCACACTCAATCCCTTAAGCTTAACTCTGCTCACGGTTCTTGCTTTAGGGAAGCGTCTTCCTTAATTATCTTTAAAGATTATTATTTTGTTGTCCATCTATTATTGCAGGAAAAAGATCTCTGAAATTCTCACAATGCCGACTATTATCAAATCTTTCTCTTTTAGCTCCCCTTGCTCTATCCACTGGCTCTTCGGGTCGCCTAGCATTCTTTCTTTATTAGGAATTGGAGCCATGCAAAGGTAAATATTTATCCCTTCTAGGATTCTAGTGCCAATCTTCTAAATTTTTCTGGACATTCTAGTATTCATATGTAAATGTACTATTCTAGAGTGCACCATTGGGGTGTCTCACAAGGAGAACTATTGCCACGTTTGCAATATCTTTCGGAAATGTCAGCTAACACTAACAACCCATCCACCATTTTGTGTTACTCTAACCCCAGCTGGATCCTGATATCCCATCCTTCTCTTAAACAATATCTGTTAGCTCCCATAGGGCATAACTAAGATGGGTGTGGCCAATTGTACATGCCTTTGTTACTGTTGAAGGTAACTCGAAAAACTTATATTTCTCTGCCTGAATTGTAAATACTGATAATCTTCACTAACTGGGTACCTCGTACCCTTCTCCACCTTGCTTCTTTTACTTGTTGAAACTTGTATCTACCTTCTAATTTGCTCATTGTTTCTTAAACCATATGGGTGGATAGATATTCATGCCTTAGGCCTCCTTATCAAGAAGCTCACACATCTTAGTACAAACATAATCTACTGAAGACCTTACATTTACTCATCATAAGTATGATGCAAACTCGAGTCCCTCTCATCAACTCTTCCACAGCCACATTCAATCTCTTACCAACTGTCTTTGTAGATGTTGGTATCATTGTATTATGAATAAAATAGAATTTAGGACTTTGAATTCTTACAATTGAACTCTACCACACGATCTAGAGTAAGAAGAAAGAGTGACAGTCCTAAATGCCATGTAGCCTCCTGCTTATAAGTGTGGTGCACAACACACCTATAAACAAGACTCTACTAGACATGGCTTGTAGACTCCCTAGGACAGAACTACTCTGATACCAAGTTTTTCACGGCCCCTAGTACCTTACTCAACCGAGTACCAACGTAACATATCTTTCTTATCATACTATCATGGGTAAATGAGCCAGAAAGGCCGTCATGAGATAACCAAAATAAAACATAAAGGAATACTCGACATATGGTGACCCAACATAATATACAAACTTAAACATGTGACATACGGGCCTATAATACCGACATGAACTTTTGGTCACTCAAAACATAGGCGGATAAGGCCATATAAGTATCCATATACATGACATCTGTCTACAAGCCTCTAAGAGTACATAAATGACATAAAGGTCAAGACAGGGCCCCGCCATACCAATCAATACATGTCCAAAGCATATTGACCAAATAGGCAACTCCGGAGCGAGTGGAGTGCACCAACACCTTCCACTGAGCTGATAGCCTACTAGGAGGACTGTCAACCTGTCAATCGGGACCTCCGGGTATGAAACGTAGTATCCCCAGGAAAAAGGGATGTCAGTACGAATAAAGTACCGAGTATGTAAGGTAGGAAAGCATAAATAAGAATAGTAATGTAAAGAGAGGTAGAGAAGATACAACCTGTAACATCTTAGTGCCTCTAAGGGCGACTGACATGAAATTCATGATACATAAATATATACATATACTTTTAAAAACATACGTCTTTGTGTGCATCATTATCGTCATATCGTACCCGGCCTCAAAGAAGACTCGGTAAAAACGTACTCGGCTATCATAAGGCTTGGTAGAATCGTACCCGGCCACACGGATCTCGATAAAACCCAAATGATCAATGGTTGCACAATAGGTGTCGTACCCGGCTGACTATAACGTGGCTCGGTAGAGTAAAATAGATACATATATATAATGTATGTTGGACTCATGGAACCACGTTCTAAACCTTTCGGAGTGATGTAAGGTCGCTGCACCCTCAATTAACATTATTGACATCCATACCATCAATATGAACCTCAATAGGATTCAAGGATCATACATACTTGCTTAGAATAACTTTATAAGGAAAGAACAACATGGGTAGCCTTAGTTGCTAGGAGTAGATCCGTTATGAAATAGCGTATTGTTTATGTTCATTTCACTCTAGATCATGCAAAAAGAAAGAAGGAAGTGCCTTAACATACCTTTGAAATCTTCTATCCAATCGTCAAGCAAGCTCAATATGATCTTCTTACGTCTACAATGAGTAAACCGACTTCGTCATCATCATATAAGCGTTGTAACTCTCATATTTGAAAACAAATATTCTATAAGAAAATGGACATCACCTCCCTTATTTGTACTACATCCCATATGTTACCAAAAGTCACCAAACAGCCCAAACAATAACAATATAATTCACAATAAGCTCTCTGATTACTTCAACAACCATTTTGAGCGACAAGCTCGATTTACGATTAACAAAATATGGTTTGAATCCAATTCATTTTCCATGAATCTGCCTACAACATCTACAAGGTCATACTTATGCTTACCATATCATTTTCAGCCCAAAGCATCATAAGAATAATCTTCAAATGTAGTCCACACGCCTAGCACCTTAACCTTTATCGTCAGCCTCTAATTTTTCATGTTATCTTCTTCAATCAACTTAAATATAACATAGATAAGCTTAACAACAACAGCCATAACATCATAAAGCTATTTATAACAATTTCCATCCATAACAAACTATATATATAGCCTCAACACAACCCACAAAAAAAAGATAACGATTCCTTATGCCATGTCAATTACTATCTTGTAGAGTTTCACTCAAACAACTAAACCAGCACATGATTAACCTTAATCACAATAAAGAACATGATTTACTTACCTTAGACAGTAGATACAACTTGAAATCTCCAGCTGGTGTAGCTCACAACAACCCTCAATCACACCACAACACTATAGGAGTTGTATTCTCTTCTTGAATCGCCTTGAAACTCTAATATATATGAAGGAAGGAGTGATACTTAGTTTAATTAGAAATAACAACACAAAATCTGAGGTTACTTACCATTGAAGAACCCTCCAAAACAGCCACAAGATGAAGAACTACGATCTAGCAAGTACCACGGGATTTCTAGCGTTGGATTCATGTTTTTATCTTAGGTTTTCAACCTAGAATCATGGAGGAACCCTTGGAGTGCATTTAGGATGGTTTAGAAACTAGTTTGGATGAGAAAAATGAGTTAAAATGACTTATAATTGACTTAAATACAAGCTGGAGTTTTACACCGACTTTGTGGGTCCCATGGGTGCTGCTTGCACGGTCTTGCAAAAATACAAATATCTCTCTACTCCGATATCATATCGATGAATGGTTAAATGAGTTAGAAACTAGACTTATAGATCTTCCATTTGGTAGGTATATCACCCTGTAATTCCAAGTATACTTTTAGAAAAGCTCAGCTACATTTGACCTAATTTTCAGCACACTTATGAATGTACTTGTGATGACCATTGCCAACTTTTGTTCCACAACTCACTTGACTTCAAAACCTAACACACATCTATCGTACGACTAAAATAACTCATAAAATAATATCCTTATAATGTTAAGCACTCTAGTCTCACCCCCAAAAGTACATGTTATAACATTCCAACTTGCCGATTTTCGACGAAACTTATTTTCTTCAATTAGTTTAGCTTCTATGCCTTCCAACCCTTTTGGTACTTGGTATTCATGATCTTAAATATTTGTAACCTCCATGGTAACATGATTAACTTACTTTATAAACTTTTGAAAGATGATTTCATTTCTGAGCTTACATTAATTGACTTACGACGTACTCTTACGTATAAAAACATGGAGTGTAACAATGTACTCTGTAAGTGCCGAGCCTAACCTCGACGAAGTAGTGACGAGAATAATAATAATAATAATAATAATAATAATAATAATAATAATAATAATAATAATAATAATAATAATAATAATAATAATAATAATAATAATAATAATAATAATAATAATAATAATAATAATAATAATAATAATAATAATAATAATAATAATAATAATAATAATAATAATAATAATAATAATAATAATAATAATAATAATAATAATAATAATAATAATAATAATAATAATAATAATAATAATAATAATAATAATAATAATAATAATAATAATAATAATAATAATAATAATAATAATAATAATAATAATAATAATAATAATAATAATAATAATAATAATAATAATAATAATAATAATAATACAGTCCGTTGTGGCGCGCAGCCTGATCCCACCATATCATCCTTTATCAATATCAAGTATCACGTATACACTCTGTTACGGCGCGCAATCCAATCCCACCATATCATCATTTATCAACATCAAGTATCCGCCCTTATTTCACCATTTCAATTCACTATCTTTCAATTTCCATTGCGACGTGCAACCCGATCCCCAAAAATTTTCAATTAACATAAACAATCCAATAAATCAATTTACAAGAATTTCTACATCAGAGAGTAAAGTACAAGGCACTAAAGGA